>NW_024070211.1:5732799-5757632 GCF_014754425.2 Oryx dammah
AGAGATGGTGAGTCCATTGTGGAGGTGCTGGGCTTTAAAGAGATGGTTAATCCATTGTGGAGGTGATGGGCTTTTTGATGAGAGCTGTGTTAGGGAGGTGTAAAAAGACGTTCAAGTTGGGGGCTGTATTGTTGAAAGTGGAAGCGACAGGATAAAGAATGGATTAGATGTGGGATGTGAGGGAATGAGAGGCATTAAGGATGGCTTAGGGGTTTAGACAGGAGCAACCAGGCAAGTGATGCTGCCCTTTAAGGAAAAGGGGGAAACTGGAGAGGGAGAAGGAGAGTGTGTCGGGGTGGGGGGGTAGAGAATCCGGAGTTCTGTCTTAGTATATTGATAATTTGAGATACCTCTTAGACCTCCAAGTGGAGAAGAAGACTGGTCGGCAGTGACCCTAAGTCTGGAGCAGATACTGTAAACGTGGGAGCTATGAGTGTGCAGATGGAATGCGAGGTTCTGAGATGAGACCATCCAGAAGGTGGAGGTGGAGAAGGCCTAAGCCTGAGTCCGGGGCTTCTCAATAATTTCAGCTCTTGGTTCTAGAAACCCTTTTCTTTCCTAACAAAATTTTATTCCAAAGGGTAAACATACAAAAAGTGAAAACGAGGCTGATCCCCCTAGTTAAGGTCGACCCTATGATCTGGGGGCTCTGGACCCTAACCTTATAGGTTTTCCCACTTTGTTGTTGGCCCATAAGGGAGATTGGAGGTACAGTTGTTCTAGCTTTTTTTTTAAACAAGTAACAGGTTTCCAGACACGCTCTTTACCAGTGTATTCTAATACTCTTTGGCAGTCTAGTCTGGTCATTGTATTTTCATTCCATGCATGAGAAAATAGAGAAGGCAAGAGAATCTTTAGAGCAAGTTGCTGGCAGAAAACTTTCATTCCTCTCTGAAGCCGTGTCTGTCATTTTTATGTGCATTTCTGCCCTATGTGTTTTCGAAGGGGTCCAGACTCAGGTGTTCCTGGGCTCAAGAATATAGCTGTTTCCTGGGAATGGAATAAGCTCTTCCACACTTGCAGTGGCCTGATTAACAGTCTTGTGTGGTGAGAACTCTGTCCTTCACCTCAGGGCAGGGAGACCACACTGCCACCCTCTCTGTGCGGTCAGCTGTGTTGGTGAGGTGCCATCCGATCGGAGGGCCCAGACCTCACACCCAGTGCGTTACACATTGCCTGCTGTTCTCCTGTCACCTCCCAGGTTGTATTTCCCTGCCGTGTGCCTTAGAACGTGATCGTGTTTTTATGAATGCCCTACATGTCCACTGCTGGCTCTGATAGACTCCCATGTATTTCCAGGGAAAATGTACGCCTGCCAGTACTGTGATGCTGTGTTTGCCCAGTCCATCGAGCTGTCCCGCCACGTGAGGACCCACACCGGCGACAAGCCGTATGTCTGCAGAGACTGTGGCAAGGGCTTCCGGCAGGCCAACGGCCTTTCCATCCACCTGCACACCTTTCACAGTATGTACTGAGGCTGCGGACGTCAGGCACTGGGCACCCGTCAGGCCCTGGGGAGGCACGCAGCGGTCCTCACAGCAGCTGTCTCTCCACCCTCCTGGCCCCCCACCCAGCGCCTTCCCCTCCCCTGTCCTCCTGCAAAAAGCTGCAGTCCCTCTTTGCTATTTCCAGAAGAATCCCATTTTAACGCGTCTCTGTGCGATGCCTCATTTCCCCGTCCGAGCTATTTCCTTGTCTTCTGGTTTAGCCCACCTGGCTCTGCTTGGCTGACAAGAGGCCAGTTATGTTTGAAGGAAAGAGCCTCTGTGACAGACAGGCTCGCAGGGCCCCAGAGTATTTCCCACTTGTCCACCGAGCTGCTTTCTTCTCCTCCCACCCTGCCTCTCCCCACTCTCCTGGTCATAACCTGCCTTTCCCCCAGGGGCAGCCCAGACACTTGTGAAGTAATGCGTAGCGTGTGGCCCCTCGCCGTCCTCCTTAAAAGCTGCCTGCCCAGCATCCTCTTCTGGATGCCTTGTGTTCACTCAGTTAGTGGGGTCTGCCCCGTCTTTGTCCCCTTCAACTAGAACTGCTACAGGTAGAGACACATGTCCGTTCTACACACACAGCAGGGAGGGAGAGGAGATTTTGTGATCCCCCATCATCAAGAAAGGGCTTCTTCCCTGGTGCTCAGTGGGTAAAGAACCCGCCTGCAATATAGGAGACACAGGAGGTGCGGGTTCAGTCCCCAGGAGGAGGGCATGGCAACCCACTCCAGTGTTCTTGCCTGGAGAATCCCATGGACAGAGGAGCCTGGTGGGCTACAGCCCATGGGGTCGCCAAGAGTCGGAGGTAACTGAAGTGACTGAGCATGCGTGCGCGCATCAAGAAATCAGCAAGGAGACGTCCAGCCCATGGGGTCGCCAGAGTCGGACATAACTGGAGCGACTGACCGTGCGTGCATCAAGAAATCAGCAAGGAGACACCCAGCCCATGGGGTCGCCAAGAGTCAGAAGTAACTGAAGCGACTGAGCGCGCGCCATCAAGAAATCAGCAAGGAGACGCCCACCGCCACCCGCTCTAGCTGCAGCAGGCGCGTGATCAGCACAGTCCGGCAGGGGCTTAAGAGCCCAGGTCTGGAATCACACGGGCCTGAGTTTGAGTCTTGGCTACTCTGCCATTTACTTCCTCAAGCCTTAAACAGATTTCCTTATCTCGCTAAGCTCCGCCCCTTGTGTAAGCTAGAGGAAATCCTAACGCTGCCGCACCGGGTTGCTGGAAGAGCAGAAGAGATCTCACACATAAAGCGTGAGGCTCCACGCCTGACACACAGAAAACGCGCAATGAATGCCAGATAGCAATGGTGATGAGAGCAGCCGTCTCCGGTGCCATCTGTCACCATCAGAGCCCGTCTTCTTTCTCACGCCCCGCACCTTGCATCCCCTTCTTCCCTTTTCCCCTCCCTGCCTCTGTCTCTAGCTGTTGGCAAATATAGGATCTCACAAACATGTGCTTTCTGTCAGCACATTCAGGCCTGTTGTCAGCCTGCCAGCAAGGCACTTGGCCAGAGCATGCATGCGCCCAGCATGCGGCTGGACACTGGGCAGTGCAGGGATCATAAAGTGCCTTCCCCCCCCGACCCCCCCCCCCCCCAAGGAGTTTCACAAGGTTGCCCAGCAGATCTCGTTACAGTAGCTTGCAGACGAGTGAGATCTGGCTTGGAGCCGATGCCGCACCTGGGAAGTCCTCTCAGCCTCTCTCGGTGGCCTTGTGCTGCAGTCACATTGTCCCAGCAGCGTTACGTGGAGTCAGGAGAGGGGCAGACTCCGTCAGTTTTCAGAGTAGAGCAGACCCGGAACACTCGGCCATGACTTGGTGTGCATACCTGCAGCAGGTCCAGCACCCAGGCCCCTCTCTCGTCGACTGTTCTTGCCTGTTTCATGGTCTCCTCGCTGCTTCTGGAGAATTCCGTCAGGTGTCTTAGAAGACAGTGTGAATCTGAGATCTCATGAGCTCATGTCCGCGGGGAAACTAGTTAATGATCCCGAGTGCTGCTGCATGTCGGAATTCCCAAGTTAATCTGAATCAGCGCACACAGGAGATTGGCTTGTGGGCTGGGCCTTTCTTGTGGACAAAGGATTTTATTATTAAAACATCTTACTTTCTGTTCAGAGAAAGGACTGAAGTCTCCTGCCTCAGGGCTGGCAAACGAAGCCTTCATCAGTGCTAGTTCTAACTCTTGAGGTTCCCCCGAGGAGTGGCCTTGTCCAGTTAAGCATGCAGCGCGGAGGGTGGCCTTGTTACCCAGCTCCGCGGCATCCTACTCACGCCATTCTCTAAAGCTCGGTTTTCCTAATCTGTAAAGTAGGACTGGTCATAGCATCTGCACATAGGGTTATTGGAAGGGCTGAGCGAATGAGGGCATGGAGGGCACTTAAAGCTCGCCCGTCATATGGCACTTAGCAGACACAGCTTAGGAAGACGTTGCTGTCATTGAATCTAAAGTGGGGGTCAAGGACGCAGTCCTCCTCTTGAGTCGTCCTACTGACCGCAAAGTAGTGATGCTTCAGGAGTGATGTGTGGGTAGTCTCTGTAGAGAATTCGAAAACTTCACAACAACCCCCACTGTCAGGGGAAGGGAAGAGCCATACTTCCTGGAAAACAGTAAAATGAAGTTTGACTTGTAAGATGCGAAGTGAGGAATCAAGGTAAACTGCTTAATGCTCAGTTCAGTTCAGTTGCTCAGTCGTGTCCAACTCTTTGCGACCCCGTGGACTGCAACACGCCAGGCTTCCCTGTCCATCACCAACTCCCGGAGTTTACTCAAGCTCCTGTCCATTGGTCGGTGATGCCATCCAGCCATCTCATCCTCCATCGTCCCCTTCTCCTCCCGCCTTCAATCTTTCCCAGCGTCAGGGTCTTTTCAGATGAGTCAGTTCTTTGCGTCAGGTGGCCAGAGTGTTGGAGCTTCAGCTTCCGCGACCGTCCTTAAATGCTCAGTCTTTAAATGGTGCTTAGTCCAGAAGCCTCGGAGGAGCCTCACCCCCACCCCAGGACGAGGGTGGAAAGTGGCCGCACGATAGATGCAGTGATTCCTGGCCCTTGGCTCGGAGGCCCCGCGTGGCCTCTGAGCAGTCTTGCCTCTGAAACTGTGCACAGCCAGCCGCTCCTCACTGGCTGTTGCCTATGGTGTCTCCCCTGCCCACCAGACATCGAAGACCCGTACGACTGCAAGAAGTGCAGGATGAGCTTCCCCACCCTGCAGGACCACCGCAAGCACATCCACGAGGTGCACTCCAAGGAGTACCACCCCTGCCCGACGTGCGGCAAGATCTTCAGCGCCCCATCCATGCTGGAGCGGCACATGGTGACCCACGTCGGGGGGAAGCCCTTCAGCTGCGGGATCTGCAACAAGGCCTACCAGGTGAGCCTGGCACCCGCGGGAGCCTGCCCCGAGGCCCCCCACCCACCCTCCCTCCGGTCTCCCTCGGCCCCCCGGGGCTGGTGGCTGTGGGACACCCCTGGTCTCCCGGATATGACCGGGCGGCTGGCTCTCACGAAGCATGCAGCTCGTAGCTTACCCAGCTCCTCTGCCGTGACTGGTCAGACTGGGGCTGGCGAGGAGCATTAATTGGAGCTGAGAGTCCTTGCTCTCCTTCTCTTCGAGTTCAGCCTTGTCCTGTACTGAATGCTGCTTTTCCCCTGGATACTCAACATTCTTTGGAACCTATTGATCTGTGTGTCAAGGGATGTGAGGATGACAGTAGCTGGAATTATCTTGTTTAGCAGAATTACTGGTGTTTTGTGTGTTTCTTTTTTTTTTTTTTTCCTCAACTCATAGGGAAGAGCTCTGTTTTTGTTTTGGTTTTTTACCTTAGAGTTCGCTATGTAATTAAGTGAAACCCCCTATGTATCTAAAAAGAAACCACATCTATGAAAAGCTCTCTGAGACCACAGAGCAGAGGATGGCCCTTGCTGGCGTCTGTAACATTTGGGTACAGAGAGATGCCCAGCAGCTCATTTCAGCTCAACTGAAATGGACAGGTAGCTTTGTTCTGAGCCTTGTGCTGAGACGTTGGATTTGCAGAGCCGGGTGAGACCTGGGCTGAATCTCTAGGAAACCCTAGAACTGTGGGGAGAGTGTCACAGCACTGTTTCAGTACCTGGGAAGAAGGGACACTGGCTTTCGGAGCTGGTACAGCAGCCTCTCTCCAGAAGGTTCCCCTGCTGCGCCCTGGGCCTCCAAGAGACAGCTGGGTGGTAAAGGACAGTTTCTCCAGTCGGCAGGCCAGGGTGTGACTCCTGGTGCTTCTGTTTGCTAATCGTGTGATCTTGGGCACTGCAGAGAGCCTAGCACCTCCCTCCTAGACTTACTGTGAGGCTGCGTTCCTGAAGGGCCCAGCCCTGCCCTGTAGTGGCCTCAGTAAATACATTTGCACCTTGTTCCCATGAACACCAGCCTCCCCTCGCCTGTCAGCGCTCACCGTGATGGGTAACAGTAAGACTCCAGGTCGACTAACTAACTGGACTCCCCACTCCTCGGAGCTCCTTTCTGTCTGCTAAGATTGGCTGCTGCCTTATTCAAATCAATTTTTACTCAAGTAGACTCCTTAAAAAAAAGAGAGTGGGACTCCAGATCATAAGCTTCCCTGGGAGTGCCTGTCTCTCCTGAGTCTTTGTGAACCCTCCAGCTTGCCGGAACATTTAAGACCTGACGCTTGCCACATTCCTTTCAGCAACTGTCCGGCTTGTGGTACCACAATCGGACCCACCACCCAGACGTGTTTGCTGCTCAGAACCACCGATCTTCCAAGTTCTCATCTCTCCAGTGCAGCTCCTGTGACAAAACCTTCTCCAACACGCTCGAACACAAGAAGCACATCAAAACGGAGCATGCAGGTGGAGCTGGGTGCCCGGACAGGGAGTGGGGCTGGCGGGTGGGAGGGGCTCCAGCCCCAAATCGCTCCTCCCCGAGCTGGAGCGCGGGGTGCTTCGGTGACTCCCCGTCGTGCCCCGGCACACCCGCGGCACCACGTCAGTCAGTCTGCCCGTGACACTGGCTTGAGAAGCAGAGGCCCTGGAAGCTCAAGCAGCGTGACTCCCGCCGGCCCCGGGTGGCACGAGGCCGGGGTGGGAATCCTGCCTCCAGTGTGTGACCTTGGAAAGTGACCCCTCGCTCTGAACCCATTTCCTTCTCTTCAGGAGGTCAATTATTCACACCTGTGTGGCCGGTAAATGGGGGCAGTGACAGCAGCTCGCACTCAGGGAGGGTTTCCTGAGCGCATGGCATGTCGCTAAGCACCGGGTGTTTCCTCCCTTGATTCTGCAGTAATCCCTTTACATCCAGGCATTCTGGCGCTCTTTACCACACATCTCGCTGGTGTGTGGGGTTGGCCAGCAGCCAACACCGGGCAGAAAACCCGAGCGCCCTTTTGGGGCGGCCCCTGGTGTAGGCGTCGGGTTCCTAGCCCTTGGCAGATGCCGGCTACTGTGCGCCCTCGCCACAGCCCCGTTACTCCCCAGCCTGTGAGAGTCTCCCTTTCGTTCTTTCCATGCCTCTGCTCGTGCGCCGCGCAGACGTGAAGTTCCACGAGTGTGACCAGTGCAAGGAGCTCTTCCCCACGCCAGCGCTGCTGCAGGTCCACATCAAGTGCCAGCATTCAGGTCGGTGCCCGCGAGGCGCCCCAGGGCAGGGCGGCCCGGGGTGTTCCCCTCCCCGTGCCCTTACAGCTGCGCAGCCCAGGCCAAGTGATAGCCGAGTTGTGCCTCAGCTACAACACAGGGCCGACGGTACTGCCTACCTCGCAGGGTAACTGTGAGAGCCGAACACGTTAGTGCACGGAACACTCTCCAGGCCCTGCACAGGGAGGCATCTTATGCATTACCTGTGATTAGCATTCCTGCTCTGTCCCATCAAACCTAAATGCCAGTTATTTAAAAGGCACCATTTTTAACAAACCATTAGAAAAACTGGTTATCCTAAATTCTGCTCTGGGCTCAATTTGACGTAGATTTTTATGCACTCTCGTCTGCCATTAAGTAAGTTGATTAACATAAGAACTCAGCTTCCCAGAGTAGCGCTCAGGTGAGATTGTCGGCGTGCGTGTTATTCCACACGGGGTTGTCCTCTGCCATCGAGGGCGCCAGTCAGGGAGCGCGTGGTAACGCCTGCGGTTTTGGTCTCCTGAGCATTAAAGTAAAGCTAGTCTCTTCTGATTCCTGCTTTGGGAATGCAGCTGACTGTCCAACCCTGACCTCTCATTTAACTCACATTTGGTTCCTGTGAGTTAGAAACACGCACTGCTCCCATCTCAGGGCTTTTCTTTCAGGCAGTGGACAAGCGTCCTGCAGGTCTCCGTGCTGCCCCTTTAGGTGTGCCCGCACAGGCACTTGTGGGCAGTTACACCCGACCTCCACGGCTTGCAGCAGTGGTAGCTGTCATTGATCCCATTTCAGAGATGTTAAAAGTGACAAAATAGCGTCATTACCATTGAATGAATGAATAATAGGCTTTGGCAGAGGCAGATTTAGCCTGAATCGGATGCTAACGAAGCTGGACTTGGGGCCTGTCACTGGTGGGACTTTTCCAAAGCTCTGCCCCTAATCCTGTTTGTGTAAATTTGTACTCATTTTCCTAAAGAGACCTCTCCAAGTTGTTCAAGCTCCAGGCCCCACCCAAGCTGAAGAGCTGCCCCTGGATGCCCCGCCCCTTCCTGGCCCCGCCCCGCTCTGGCTGCCCCAGCCACGCATCCGTCCTCCTCCCGCAGGGTCACAGCCCTTCCGCTGCCTGTACTGTGCGGCCACCTTCCGCTTCCCGGGGGCCCTTCAGCACCACGTCACCACGGAGCACTTCAAGCAGTCGGAGAGCACCTTCCCCTGTGAGCTCTGCGGGGAGCTCTTCACCTCCCAGGCCCAGCTGGACTGCCACCTGGAGTCTGAACACCCGAAGGTGCTGGGTGCTGACACCCAGTCGCAGATGGTGCAGGTGATTGTGGGGCCTTGGATGCGGGGTTGCGGACCCAGGGGTCTTGAGGCTTCTCCGGAGGCAGCTCCTTCAGACAACTAGCCTTTCTCCCTGGGACTCTCAAGAGGCCCCATGAGTGATGACTTCATGGCCAGGAGGATCTTGCAGAAGTTTCTCTGGACCACCTGGTGGCTACCTGTGATACGGCCCCTGGGTATAGAGAGGCTGGAAAAAGAGTTATAAAAGCAGAATGACCTGGGCCTGTCCTTCCCATTCACACCCTCGCTCACCCTCTGCAGACCACCGTGGGGTGTGGTCAGAGTTGCAGGAACCCTCGGAGGAGGTGGGTGAGCTCTTTGTTGGGAGCTCCCTCGGTTGAAAGCCCTAAGCTTGATAGCCCCTGTGGGCTGGGCTCAGAGCATGTTTGAATGTCTGGGCTTTTCTGGGGGAAAACCCGCCTCTTCTCGGGTCTCAAGGCTGTGTTTGCTCCCGCCCCTCTTTGTGTCTCTGGAACTCTTACTGTTCTTCCCATTTTCTCCAGAGAGGGTGGGCAGAAGAGGAAATGAAGCTCCATTCTGTTGATTGACAGTAAATTGCAGATGGACCAGAGAGGGACTGTGAGCTGGCTGGGCTGCACCCCATCCTGTCCCGTTGAGCAGCCCCTTTAGCCGAGTTCCTGCAGGCCTCTGTGCAGAGCAGAGGGCGAGGCAGGTGCCCAGGCCTCTGGGTGCTGCTCCTGCTGCCATTTCAAGAACAGCTCTGCTTTTATTTATTTATATATATATAAATATATATGTTATATATATATAATATATATATATTAGGATTCTTGGTAAGATGTCCTTTGCAGGGAGGAAACAGAAAAGAGTCCGTTGCTAAAAGAAAATGACAGTTTGAAAGCTGCTGTCCTAGATGATCTTTTATTGAACGTCACAGTCAGCCTCTTCCCTCTCACAGCAGAGACGTGGCTGAGCTTGCCGTCCCCGTCTCTCCATTCCTGTCTAGAGGAGGACACTCTCCGCTCTCAGCCACCCCTCAGGAATCAGGGTGGCTGAGCCCTCTGCGGGCGCTCCACATTAACAGCGTCAGCTATTCCGAGCTCCATGGCCCAGAAGGTTCAGGCAGGAAGTAGGTGCTCTTAAGCAGACTAGTTTTCCCGGTGATGGGGACATCATCTCTAAGAGCTGATACCCATTTGAAAGGGGTGCATGTGGCCTGTAGAAGCCTGTGCCCCCAGCCGGGGGAGCTTTGTGGGGGAGCTGACAAGCCACATTTTGCCCACCTGTTCTTCCTCCTGTAGCCACCTAGCCTCCCAAGTGAGGCCCTCCACCTGATCAAGGCCCAGACGTGCCACCTACGGCAAGCCGAGGCTTCCAGTCAGCCATCCCTGTTTCCCTGGTCCAAGCATGACACGAACCACCTTCATTCAGTAGCATTCCTTTCACACGGCACTTAGCTCTGTGGTGTAATCCTCGAGACAGGAAAACCAGTGTGAGAAACTGAGCCCATGTTCACTGGTGTGTAATCATAGAGTCCGGGCGCCCTGAGATGGCGTACTGAGCTAAATTATAGCAATTTAGCACACAGAGTTATTTAAATTGTTTGCCTGCCTTCTCTTTTGCATCACGGGTGTGTTAGACTTGCCTCTTCCCATTAGGCACATGTAATTGCTCTCCTCAGGTGAAAACATAAATACCATCATTACAGCGTGAGAGGAAACCATGTAAATTCTGGGGAGCCAGCTGTGGACACTGCCCAGCCCTGCCTCACGGTCTTTCCCTTGCAGGTGATCCAGACCCCAGAGCCTGTGGCCCCGACGGAGCAGGTGGTCACATTGGAGGAGACCCAGCTTGCTGGCTCGCAGGTGTTCGTAACATTGCCGGATTCACAGACAGCCCAGACCAGCTCTGAGCTCGTGGCCGTGACCGTGGAGGACTTGCTGGACGGGACTGTGACCCTGATCTGTGGGGAGGCCAAATAAGTGGCTGCTCATGGTGAGGGGGGTCCTGCGTGTGCAGTGGAGGAAAAGCTCCACACTTGCCTGTTGCCCTTCCTCCCTGGCACAGTATTGAGCATCTTAGCTTCGCACCAGCCCAAGTGGTCTCCCTTGGGAAGGGGGCAGAAGCGTGGCTGTTCTCATAAAACCAGCTTCTGAGTCATTGGCAGCCAACATGACTACACCCCGTGGCCGGCAGGCCCGTTCCCCACAGGCCTCCTGCGGCAGCCTCTGCAACCCTGTCCTCCTGCAAGCGGAGTGTGGCTTCTGAAACTGAGGCTGAAGGAGCAGTAGAGCCAGGGCCGGTGATCAGAGGGACAGGTGTGACGCACCGGCAGCCCGCAGTATGCGGAGGGGCAGTTCCAGGCGGGACCGTGGCCCGCGGAGTGGGCCAGCACACGCTGCCAGGGCCTTCTGGCCATTGAAAAGCAAGAGAACCGCACCGTCAGGCCGTGCAGGATCCCTCTCCTCATGTCTGGCATCCTCCCAGCCCCCTGCACGGCAGCCATAGGCCTGGTAGCAGCGTGCCCATCAGGAAGGCCTCGTTTCCAGGCTGAGGCCCACCCCGTCAGTTCCATCGGCCCTTCCCATAGCCGTGCGGGTATCCGGTGTGAGGCCACGTAGCTGCAAACCACGCCTGCCCTCCCGGAAACTCCTCATGGTGTTCTGCACTGGAGGCTGGTTCCCACAGCATTTCCGTGGTGTCCTTATCCCCTTTCCTTAATCAAAGCCTCACGCTTCCACCCAGCCTGGAGGCCTCAGCCCCTGACTCCTCCTGCTGCCCCCGTCTCCCCTGCCTGTGTGTAGCCCCACTGGCAGTGCCCTTCCCGGCTGCCAAGGGGAGTGCTGGCCAGCGGGCCTCTGGAGTCTGAATTTCACAAAGCTTTTTTTTTTCTTCGGTTCCCAAAATATAATCCGATAATTAATGGTTTGTGGAATCCATTATGAAGTGCAATTAGATGAATAGGTTCCCGCCGTTCAGAGGGAATGGCTAGCATTTATCTTCCTTTCCTTGATGCCAGAAGGTTGATGTCTGCGAGGGCAGCGTGTCCACGCCCAGCACGGCTCCCTGCCAGCTTCTGCGGCTGACCCCCTGTCTGATCCCTCACCCTCACGATACAGGCCACCCGAAGACAAGGCCACTGCTTCTCTCTAAGCACATTTCACATCACCAGACACCAGCAGGGGCGGGGGTCGATTCGAGTCACAGTCAGTCCTTTTATCGCCATCACTCTTTGCCGGAAGGGCCACAGTATGGCCCTCACCACCGGCCCACTCTCTGCAGGCAGCTCGGCAGCTCGCTCCCACCTCCAGCCTCGTGTTCATTTTCTGTGCAAATCACTTGAGCTTGTCAGTTCAGGGATCTTCCCATTAGGAAGTAAATGAAGTTTTCAAAGGCCAATGACTGACCAGAAGATGGTGCTCAAACCTTTAAGACTTGGCCTCCCTGTGAGGCCCTCACTGCTTCTGCCAGGGCTGTCTCTGTCTTCTTAAGTTTTCTCAGCCCCGTGAGCTGTCAGACCAGGACTGCTCTTGATCAGCAAGTGACGAGATGACACCGAACCTCTGCTTGGCACCAGATAAAACCCCACTGAAATTATGGAGCTGCCCAACCTGCAGGGCATGGAGGCCGAGCGTGGCAGATAAGAAGGCCCGGGTACTTGGGAATAGCAGCAGCATCAAAACTTCTTCCAGCCAAAAAAAGAAAAAAATGTAAAAATTAATGACTGGGGACCTGTAGGGGAAAGTGATTTTTTTCTTCTTAAAAAGTCCTCTGAATAAAGAAAGCTGTAAACTTTTGACCCAACTTTCCGATCCTTTTCGAGTACCGAGACAGCCTTTCCTCAGGTTTCAGACAGAGACCTGGGTGGAGGCAGGACTCTCCTTCGCCTCAGACTCGCCAGACCTGCAGCTTGCTTTGCCGAGAGCAGGCAGAGAAGCGGGCCTTGCCGCCAGCTGCACTCTGAACCCCAGCACGGCCAGCCAGCGGGAGCACGAGGCCTGTGCTGGTTCTGGTCAGCACGAGGGGAAAGTCCAGCTGGAGTCTCGTTTCTGCTCCGAGGGGATCTCTGCGAGATGCTGCATCAACAGTGATTTTTTTACACCGTTGCTCCCTGGAGACCCCCAAGCATGGATCCCATTGTAGGAAGACTTTCCTAGTTCTGTCTGCCCAAGAGACTCTCTGGATTGCCGCCAGGGAGGACGCTGCTACCCGGATCCCTTTGTCCACGTCACTGGCTTTCATGTTGCCTTTGCTGCTGGGTTGCTGCCCCGATGGTCTCAAGGCTGAACCTTGGGCCACTGGCCATAGTACCCAGGAGTCTGTGGGCTTTCTTGGAACACTTGGATTTATTCATGAGACCCCCACCCCCCCTCCTCTAATCCCAGAGCTCGTGAAGCACCTGGTGAGGAAGAAAGGGCAGGCAGATTCCAGGCTGGAGTCTGACTCCCTGGGAACAGAGGGGGGTCCGTGATGGAAAGGCGTTTGCTCATCACAGGTGAGTGAGGCAGACAGCAAATAGATGCTCAGGAGCGAGGCCCACCCTGGGAAGACGGGCCCAGGCAAGTGTGTGAACAGAGCCTGAAAGGGAGTGAAGCAGAGGCAATGGCCTACACTTGCTTATTTGATAAAGCCTGTCTCTTCCGTCCCAGAAGCTGTACGTTTGGGAAACTCTGAGCCCAGAAAGCACCACGATGTACGGTGTGAGAGCAGGTTCCACTGGTGGTTCAAGTCCTCTCTGAGGAAGCTGTCTGACTCTCCCTGCGCCCCCCTCCCCAACCAAGGAGTGTTCTTCAGCTTCCTCCCCTGGAGAAGAGTCCTGAGGGCCACAGGCTGAGGGCGAAGGAGAGACCCAGTCAAAGAAGGGCACACAGAGACCAGGAGCCTGTTCTCTGCCAGTGGTATAACTAGCACCAAGGAGAAAGGACGGGCCCAGAGTTTCTCTATCCCAGGCGCCGCTGCAGCCACCATGCCATAGGCTAACTACATGTTAGTACTGGAGGTGGGGTGGGGGGGATTGTTTATATCTCACGTCCCTGAGGTTTACGAATGGACCAAGGGCTGGAGGAACTGCCAGCCTTACACAGAATGGTTCCAGGGGACAAGCGGTATCACTGTGAAATTGGGGTAGATAGTTGGGCAGCGGTGGAGAAAATCCTGGGGTGCTTTCATCACAGGAGGGCTTGAGCAGCCTCTGCCCAGCTCCACTGGGCCCAGCGTGTTCCAGGGTTCTGGGGAGTCAGGGAGAAAGTGGGCACGAAAGAATGATCTGAGGTCAAAGGGAGTGTCTTGAGGCCATGCAAAACCTTGGGGCTGTTAGGACTTGGGCCCAAAGCTCAGCAGCAGAGCCAGAAAGAAGTCGGAAAGTTGCTCCCCTCTGACTCGGCCTGGGAGGAAGGGAGAAGACATTGTGCTTTGGGGATGACCTTGTTGGAAAAAAGAAAAAAAAAAAATTATCCCCTGGGCTAATTTAGATTTCTTCCCAATCGGGGAAATGTTCGATCACGTGCCTTACAAAGGCCAGCCACACCGGCTACCACCCGTGGTGAGGGCAGCTAGCCAGCACAGGATGCTGTTGAAACGATTACAGACCATTAATTCGCATTCAACTTGCACTATATATAAATAAAATACGTACTTTGGAAAGAATTATGCTGTGTGAGTTTCAAATGGACTGTGATAATAGACCCGTGTTCTCTGTGGTTGCGGGCAGCTGTCAGATGGGACCAGGCTGGACAGGCCTGCCTTCCTAGGGGCTCTTGAACCCGCGGACCGTGTGAGCGCAGCCTGGGGGCGGCCAGGAGCTCACCTGTCAGGTGGAGTCTCTTTCCTGGGCCCTCACTCCCAGGGAGCAGGCGTGGTGTTCAGCTTATAGAGACCAGCCTCGGCACATCCCAGCGCTGTCACTTTGTGACTCTGTGACCTTGGTGAGATCCTTATCCTCTTCTAAGCTCCCTCCTCCCAGCGCCCATTCACAAATAGAGGAAATTATTGTATTCACCCCACAGAATTGCAGTTCTAATTAAAAGCCTGGATATAATGAATTTGGTGTTGAAAATTGTAGTTGTTATTAATAAGTCCTTCACATACAGGTCAGCCGTTCCCTACATTTTCCAGCACTGGGGAGAGCGTTCACTCATTCCCCTTTACATGGCTCACCTCTTCCCCTCTCTCTCTGCATCCTTGGGGATCTTGAGAACACCCACCACTTTCCATTTATCTCTTGAACCTCAACTGCCCCCAAAGCGCAAAGTGCTGAGCAGATAACTGTGAAATAAGCAGAAACCTTTCGCGGTGAACAGCTGAAAATGTCACGTTGCTGGCAGCCAACATGGAAACGAGAGGTAGACACGCGGACAGGATGTTCATAATTTCCGCAGTGAGAGTCCTGCGGGGAAGGCGAGGCCATCATACCCACACCCCCCTAAGTTCAGGCCCGCCTGAGGCGGGGGTGGGGGGGTCTCCGCTCACGTCTGGGGAAGTTCTGACCCTAGCCCAGAGCCCACAAGGCCTCTAGGATGTAGGCCCTTCTGCCTGAGCAGTGTGTTTGGGGAGAGGGCCTGGAGCCATCGGTCGTGTCTGGAGCAGTGATCCTGGGGTATCCCCAGGAGCTGGGCTCTGGCCGTGGTGGTGAGTGCGTACAGAGGTGAAGTGCTGCTCTGGGTCAGGAGTGGCTGAGCAGAGGTAGGAGAGGGGCCCAGCGATTCCCCAGCGGTGTCATTACCTTCAGTCTGGGCCAGGGGGTCGGCTGCTGGAGGCAGAGCCGTGGTGCAGCTTCCCAGCCCCAGGTCCCAGCTGACCATGGCCTTGGGTGAGTCATTCCTGACAATGGCTGGAGGGGGAGAGTCAACATCTGTGAAATGCCCAAATGATATAGACGCTTCATAGATGACGTCTGTTCCTGATTCTAGTACTTGAACCTGAAGGAAGAAGGCAGAGAAGGGCAGGAAATGCCCTAAGACGGAGGGCTGGGGCAGAGGGTAGGGAGCCCCAGACCCAGATCCAGTCCCAGACGGGCCTGTGGAGCTCCCCAGGCCTCACTATATACAACAATCCAGAGCCTCTGTCTCAGGCCAGGGGGGACAGTGGTAAGAGGGGGCCAGGACCTGCCAGGAAGGAGCTGGGGTTCTCAGAGCTCCTTGGCTCCACAGCCTAGGGCTCCCGTCCGAGGAAGGGCACAGACTGGAGCTCTGGTGGGCACGCATCCAGCAAGAGGGCAAGAAGCGGAAACACTGAGGATGCGATGGCGTCCGGCCGCCCCACCTTGCCTCTGGAGCTCTCAGATTCACTGTTCATCTTCCCTTGCACGAGCTGGTACTCAAGCACGTGTTTGGGTAAAAAAGAAAGAACTTACAGCTCCACGTGTCTTGTCCTAGACCTTTGCTGGGAAGCACTCCAGGACTTACCGAGAAGAGAGGATCTAGGACATGGTTGGGGAGGGGCTGGTGAGGGGGTGGGGGCGAGCTCAGCTTCTTGTGAATGCTCGCCAGGCCTTTCTTGTGCGTCTGTCCTGCCTTCTGCTCTGTCACCCGGTGCTACCAGAGCGTTGGTCCCACGTCCACTGGACACTTGTATTTCCCACACGCCTGGCACCAGATAGGGAGCTTTGGGAGTTTGGTGGGTGCCCCTCCTGCCCAGCCAGGGACCCGCAGAGCCCCTCCAGTTGCCCTCACACTCTGAGGCAGGACCCACCTTCCGCCTCTCCCCACCGCCAGCGAGTGGGCCCCCACCCCGCCCCAGTTACCTATGGGCGGGTCCATTAGGACATCCTCCTCTCTTTGTCCTCTGAGAAGAGCGGGGCAGAAGGCTGACAGCAGCTCGCCCAGCCCAGAGCTCCCCAGCTGCTCTGATCAAACACCACTCCTGCCGGCTCTGCGTGCACTGGTTCCCCCAGCGCAGGCCGGAAACAGCTGATCAAACACATCAGGACAAGGTCAGTCCAGGGACCCACAGTCCCCCTCCAGGAGAGATTTCACAGACCTGCCATCAGGAGGGTCTGATAAAAACAGACAGGGGGTGGGGAAGCGGGCCCACGGGGCCGGGCCGGGACCAAAGAGCTTCTCACTCCATTTTGAAACCTCTGTGCTCCACACAGAGTTCAGACCGAAGCCCGCATTTCCAGACAGGCCACGGCCAGCGCTGCCTGTGAGCCCAGGGAGCCAAGGGGACGTGTGTGTGCACACAGCCCTGTGGGGGTGAGAGAGACGCCAGGTAGGAGTGCATGGGCGTGGGAGCGTGGGACTGGTAGATTGTCACAGGATGACTTGAGATCCTCCCTTGCTAAACTGTGACCCTTTCAAGGGCAAGAACTGTGTGTTATCCTTTCTGTTCATACACACACAGTCAGGCTGGCACAGCAGGTGTCCTTCGAGCTGAAGTTTTGGAGCCTGTGGGGTCCTACTGTGTATATGGTCCCATGCCCGATGCTGTGGAGATTGAGGATGGATCAACCTTGCTAATACAGCAAGGAGATCGCACCAGTCCATCCTAAAGGAAATTAACCCTGAATATTCACTGGAAGGACTGATGCTGAAGCTGAAGCTCCAATACTTTGGCCACCCGATGGAAAGAACCAGGACCCAGACCTCGATGCTGGGAAAGATTGAGGGCAGGAGGAGAAGGGGGATGGCAGAGGATGAGATGGTTAAAGAACATCACTGACCCAGTGGACCGTGAGTTTGAGCAAACTCCAGGGGTAGTGAAGGACAGGGGATCCTGGTGTGCTGCAGCCCTCAGGGTCGCAAAGAGTCAGACACCACTTGGTCAACACGCCTGGACAACAGCAACAACAGGCTAAGACAGCGTACGATGCCTGCTCCAATGGGGCTGCTAACCTGGTCGGCCAGGCAAGCGTTGCATCTGAGAAACAAGTATGAAGAGCAGCAAGCCAGTGCGGATGCACAGCCTAAATGCCTATAAACGCATGTTCCTTTGTCTTCTTTTTTTTTTTCAGTTTTGTCTTTTTCACTGGTGGTGGTGGGGGATTAATATTTTCCAGAAATGCTCTCATAATTAATAATTGGTGTTAGTAAGTGCTCAGCACATGATGGACACTGGATGGAGAGCTTCATGTAAGTTTTACTTCCCCAGCACCATGGTGTAGGGGCTGTTGTTACCCCACATTTCAGGCAAGGACACCTACACCAGAAAAGCCGCCTGACAGGTACATGGCCAGCGAGCAGCTCAGCTGGGACGTGATCCAGCCTGCCTGACTCCAGAGCTCGATCTTTTTTTAAACTTTTTATTTTGTATTGGGGTATAGCCGATTAACAATGTTGTGATAGTTCAGGTGAAGAGCCAACGGACTCAGCCATACATTTACATGTGTCCATTCTCCCCCAAGCCCCACTCCCATCCAGGCCGCCCAGAGTCCACTCCTAAACACCAGGCTACATCCAGGCATGTCCTCCTCGACACCCAGTTAGCCAGAAGAGACCTGGGCCGCCAGCTTCTCAGCCCTTGGGCCGATGGTCAGGGCCACCTGGACAGTCACAGACCTACTGCATCCCTGACCTGTGTTCTTCTTGACCGCCCGCTCCGTCTCTCCTGTCTGAGACAGCCAACCAGGCCGGAAACTCTGCTTTTATCAGCTGGAAATGTGTCCGGTAGCAACAGGAGTCATGCCCTTTGCCTTCTTTTGGGACTAGATCGTTTGAGGTCTAGGAACTGTCACTTAGAGGGGCCCTGCTACCTCTCACAGTGTCACCAGTCCTCAGTGGACCCTTGATGGCTCAGCCGGGGCTCTTCCTTCAAATCAGAGGACCATCCAGGCCCTGTCTGAGCTCCCGCTGAGCCCAGCTTGGGGTCGGGCACGAGTGTGTGAGGGTACTTCCCCCCTCACAGCCTCTCTGCCTTCCCCATCTCTCCTCTTATCCTGGGATCCTGAAGGAGGCAGTGTTTCCTAGAACAGCAGTCATTGTTTTTGAGAACTCAGGATCAGGAGACAGTGGAGACTGCAGTGGTTCCGAGCCCGTTGTAGAGCTGCTCAGATCTGAGTTCAGATCCCTGCTGTGTCCCTTGATAGGTGTGTGCTTTGGGCATGTTTGCATGTCTCTTCCTGATTGTTCTTCTTCTCTGTAAACTGGAGGTGATGGAAATCTGAAGGTAATCGTGGAGATGGAAAGGAACACCTGTGAGATTCTGGTATAGGCCATCCGGGTGTCGCTAGTGGTAAAGAACCCACTTGCCAATGCAGGAAACCTAAGAGACCGGGGTTCGATCCCTGCATTTGGGAAGAGCCCCTGGAGGAGGGCGTGGCAACACACTCCAGTATTCTTGCCTGGAGAATCCCATGGACAGAGGAGCCTGGTGGGCTCCAGTCCCCAGGGTCGCAAAGAGGCAGATAGGACCGGAGTGGCTTTGCATGCATGCATAGGTCGTGGTATGTAGGAAGTGCTTCCTAAAATTGATACCATTCATCAAGGGACCCAAAGCCTGGGGCAGTCCTTGCCCCAGTGCAGAGATCCCACAGGGTGCTTCCAAAGCTCAAGTAGGGTAGACTTCTGTCTGGGAGTGGAAGGTGAAAAAGAGGGCCAGCCGGACAGAGTCCCTGGAGGGCAAGGCCCGGCCTTGGCGTCTCTCCGTTCCCCATTTCCCTGATGTCTGGCGTCCAGGGAGCACCTTATGTAAGACTGGAGAGTAGCAAGCCCAGGGCTGGGGTCTGGATGCCTGGAACCGGGCTCCTGCTGCACCTCGGGGCCGCCTGGAGCGAGATCCTACAGCTCAAGGGATGGGTCACAGGGGCAAGCAGACTTCCTGGATAGAAGCTGGCCCTGTGGCCCCAGTGGGCTCGCTGTCTTGTCCTGGCATCAGCAGAATAGGTCGTCTCGACCCATTTCTGTGCCAACCTGGTCTCTTGGCTTGGAGCAGGAAAGCCCTGGAGGGAGGGTGGGTAGAGGAGAGGGGGCGTGGAGCACAGAAAGGAGAGGAGGTGGCAGATCCTTGGCCCAGAGAGTGGGCCGCCCTCGAGGTGTACAGGAGCAGCGGATCCGGAACGCCTTACGCTTGAGGAGCACTCTGCTGCTCTCAGAGCACTTCCATGTGCGTCACCCGTCCTCACGGTAACATGAAAGCGTAGAGTCAGTATCTTCACGGTTACCCTTTCCCAGTGAAGGAATTCAGATGCAGCCTCCTCTGAGGACCTAAGGGTCCTCAGCTAGTGAGATGGTTTGGATACCAGATGGAGTCTTTCCCCACCTCGCCATGCTGCCCTGTGACGCTCTGGTCCCTCCAGTGACTTCATGACTTGGAGTCATTGGCTTGCTTGACTGTGGGCAGCATCGCCCTGAGGCTGGAAGGGCTTGAATGAATATTTTGCAGATGAAGAGACTGAGGTTCCAGGAGGTGACGTCACTCAGTCCCATGGGAAGTCAGAAGCAGAAATGCAGTCAGAGCAGTTGGACCCGGCATTACCTTCACTTTGCAAGGAAGGGCGCACCTGAGCCCAGGTGAGGAGGGGACTCGGGGCTCAGCCGGAGTCCCCCAGGACAGGCTGAGCGTCCGTTACTGCCCTCTGCCCTGGCCTGGCCAGGTGTGCACCCCCCGCCCAGTGCAGGTCACAGGTGAGCCCCCTCCAACAGGACTCTCTCTGAGGATGGAGGTGGTCTATCCTGCACCGTCCCATGTGGTAGCCACCGTCCCATGTGGCTTTGAGCACTGGAAATGTGGCCAGCGTGGCCAAGAAGCCGGATTTTGAATTTTAAATGGTCGTGTGTGGCTAGTGGCTGTTGTCTGGATGGCAGAGAAAGGGGGGGAGGCTCAGAGGTGATCACTGCACAGAAGTGGCTGAGCCTGTATTCAAACCCAGGTCCATCAGGCTCCAAAACCCACCATCTTTCCCCTCCTATCAGGAGGGAAGTGCAGTAAGCGAGTGGTGAACATTGGCCTCGAGGTTCAGAACACCTAGTTCCCAGCCTTCGTGCTTGCACGCTCAGTGTCTCCCCTGCTCTGGGCCCGCCCCGTCTTCATCCTCATCCTTGTCCACACCCTTTGTACCAGGGGCTCTACCTCCCTGCTGACCGACCCTGATAGATCCTCTGCAGTGAAGGTCCTGCCATCCCATTTTACCGATGAGTAAGTACGTGGATGCTCCAAAGGGCAGAGAAACTCGTCCAAGCTGGGTGATCTCTTGCTGGAAGAGTCACGCTGGGATGAATACACAATGCCCAATTCTTGCTCCAGCTCCACACCAGAGCTGAACTGAACTTAGAGGGTGCCACGGAGGCAGCCAAGAAGCCCTCTGCCCTTCCCATCCTTGAGAAGACATGGCACTGAGCTCGCCGCCTGGGCACCAGCCACTGTCTACCCCGGAGGGGGGCAGCGGGGGCTTCAGCGTTCATACCCTTTGTGTGTCTCCTATTGCAGTAGAAGGCACTTGCCTCAAACACGTTGTTTTTTTTGTTTGTTTTTTAAGAAAAGGCTACCACAATCTCAAATGCGAGTTTTGTTTATCTTGGAACCAGCAGGATTTGTGGCAGCAGGCCAGCACGTTTATAATGAGAGTCATGAGAAAACTAAATTTATTGTCACTCACGAGCCGTGTGACCTTGGACAGGTCTCCTCTGCCCCACCCCAGCGAGTGAGTTAGATGACCACTAAGGGCCCTTCTCCAACCTTCTCTGACTCCTTATAGAGCACAGGCAGTGGAGAAATCAGGATTCGGGGCCCGACTCTGCTACTTCCACAACGTGTGACTTGTCTCTGAGCCTCCGGCTCCTCACCTGGGCTGGCGCTGCCCCTGCAGAGCAAAGGCCTGGGCCAGGCATGGGGCTGCCACGTGGTGAGGGGGCGGGGCACTGCTGGTGGGCTTCGGGGGGCTCACACAGTGCCCAGCAGTACCTCATCGCCCCGCTCTCGAGGAAGAGACAATGGAGGAACTCCCGGTTCTCAGCAGGAAGGGGGACGCATCCCCTTCTTGCCAAGATGCTGGCACAGGTGCTGAGAGCTGTGCCAAAGAGAGCCTCCCAAGGCGCCCTCCATCCGGTCCAGCCCCAACTCCCCCCTCCCCAGTGGGGGCCGTGCCCACCGCCCGCACAGCCGGGAGGAGCTGGCGGGACAGGTGACAACAGCCCCCAGGCCTTCCCGGAGCTTGTGGGGAGGAGCTACCCTGGAGGGGAGGGGATGTTAGCACAGTGGCCCTGCAAGCCCCATGCAGGGGTTGCCCCAGGGCTGAGTGGTCAGGGCTGTGGGTTCACGTGGTCAAAGGTCAGCCCTGCCACTGCCCAGTTCTCTGGCTCTGGGCAAACCACATAACCTCTCGGGCCTTATTCTCCTCATCTATGAAATGGGGGCTTCCCTGATAGCTCAGTTAGTAAAGAATCTTCCTGCAAAGCAGGAGACCCCAGTTTGATTCCTGGGTCGGGAAGATCCGCTGGAGAAGGGATAGGCTACCCATTCCAGTATACTTGGGCTTCCCTTGTGGCTCAGCTGGTAAAGAATCTACCTGCAATGTGGGAGACCTGGGTTCGATCCCTGGGTTGGGAAGATTCCCTGGAGAAGGGAAAGGCTACCCATTCCAATATTGTGGCCTAGAGAATTCCAGGGACTGTATAGCCCATGGGGTCTCAGAGTCGGACACGACTGAGCGACTTTCACTTCACTTCACTTCACTTCACTTCACATGAAATGGGGAGGATAATAGTCCTTGCCTGCCTCTTAGGATTATAAAATAACCCCCGTGAAGGCCCTGACCTACCCTGCAGAGCAGGGACTCAGTGAGTGGTTATCAGCCTCCCTGGCCCCTGACCCCAGAAAGGTCAGCTGTTGCAGGATGAGGCTATGATTCACAGCCGGGACTCTGAGGCCCATGGGGTAAGAGCAGAGGAAGTGCCTGCTAGAAGTTCCACCCCTGACCTTGGTTAGGCTGCAGCTTTTGCAGTGATAGGGAGAGGCCTGAGAGGCTGGGCAGTGGAGACCAGAACCCCAGGTTTATGAGGGTCTTCCTTACCCCAGCCATCAGGCAGCCTGAGGAGAGAGGATCCCCGGCTCCCACAGACTGCCCCCATCTCCCTGTCAGAGTCTTCCCCACAGGCCATCTTGGGGGCTCACACCCAGGCCCTGAGAGGGGACAGGGATTCAAGGCTCCCAGCATGGCCCATGGACCCCAGCCAAGCACAGATATTCTGGGCCAAAGTCACCTCCAGGCCCAAGCTGGCCCTGTGGCCCATCCATGCCCTCTGCCGACCTTTTCCACCCGGCTTCTCCGCATCCTTCAAGGACCAGCCTGAGTGACTCTCACTCTAGAAAGTCTCCACCAGTCATCCCAGCCAAAAGGGTTGGCCTCTGGACTTCTCTGATCCCTAATATGAGCCACAATATTAAAGCACTTGATAATATGTGTTCATGCCTTCTCTTTTTACTTTTTTTTGGGGGTGGCAAAATAAATATAACATTTACCCTTGGGGCCATTTGTGGAGGTTCAGTGGCAATAACTGCTATACTCACATTCCTGCACAGCCATCACCACTGTCCGTCTCCAGAACTTTCTTGCCACTTCATACTGAAACTCTGTTCCCCTGAACATTTTCATCACCGTTGAAGGCAGCCCCATTCCTGTGAGCGCCAGCCCTTGGTCCCCCTCCTCCTGGACACCACTATCCCACTCCCTGTCTCTGACTGGCTAGTCTAGGCTCATCATCAGTTCAGTTGGTCCATCATGTCCAACTCTTGGCGACCCCATGGACTGCAGCATGCCAGGTTGCCCTCTCCATCACCAACCAGAAGTGGAATTAGTGAAATTATGTAGTATCTTTGTTCATGGCTTAACCCTCCATGGAGCCCTGTGCCTCTACTGATTGACTGGGGGAGAGGGGCAGTGAAGGAGCAAAAGAACAAAGCTGATGATGCCTAAGGCTCCCAAGACAGGCCTGGTCCCCTGCCACGCTCCTCACACCACGTACCTAGAATCCATTCATTCAACGACGGGCATCTATTAAACTCACTGCGGCCAAGGCGGGGGTCTACGTGCTATAGACACCGCAGTGAACAGAACAGAATAAAATCCCTGCTCTCATGGAGCTCATATTTTAGTAGGAGAGACTATCCACGAGTCAATAGTCTGCTGGATAATGTTGAGTGTCCAAGAGAACAATTAACAAAATAAAATTTTTAAAAAAGAGAATGATTATATCAACAGGGGACAGAGAGGCCTGGCAGAGGTGTGGATAGGAGGCTAGGAAAAGCCTCACTTTTTAAGTGACTCCAGCAAAGACCTGATGACTTCCACGGCCTGGCCATGTGAATGTTAGTGTCTACAGGAGAGCTTCCCCAGCAGTGGGAACAGCTTGTGCAAGAACCCCGAGGCGTGAGCATGTGGCTGGTGTGAGGAGTATGGAGGAGGCCAGTGTAGCTGGAGCAGGGCGGGCCAGGGAGAGCCTAGGAGGAGATCCAGTTAGAGAAGTAGTTAGGGGGACCTCCCTGGTGGTCCAGTGTCTGAGACTCCACGCTCCCAGAGCAGGGGGCCCCGGCTCAATCCCCTATCAGGGAAGTAGATCCCACGTCCTGCAGTGAAGATCGAAGATCCCATGTGCCACAGATAAGACCCTCGCAGCCTGATAAAAAATAAAAATAACTATTAAATGAAAGAAAAGTAGTCAGGCCAGATTCCCTAGGACCTTCCACGGCCTTGTAAGGGTTTGGCCAGTGGCACATTTTGAGTGAGTGCTGCGGCTGCTATGTAGAGAATAAATATAGGGAGAGAGAGTGGGTGCTGGGAGATTACTTAGGGGTTATTGCAGTATCTCATCACAGAAGAATTTCATAAAGATTAAAAATTAAAATGAGGCTGCAACCTAAATAAGTTTCTGAGTGGCTCATTTGTTAGCCGAGCAGGGAAATGATGAGGGCCTGGACCAGGGTGCTGGTGAGGGGTGGTCAAATGCTGACAGTGGAGCAGACAGGGTTTGCTGATGGATTAGGCGTGGGATCTGAGAAAAAAGAGAAGACTCAAGAATGATTCCCAAGCTTGGTTTGAAAGTGGGAGCATGAAATCGCCATAGGCTGTGGAGGGGAGAAGAGCGAGGGGCAGGTTTTGGAGGAAAGAGAAGGAACACTACTGGGGGTGTGTTAAGCTTGAGGTTTCAGTTAAACACCCAAGGAGGCACTTGAAACATGAGTCTGGAGTCAGGGACCTTAGTGATCACCCTGCCCAGTGTTCCTATTTTGTTTTCTGAGGCCCAGCTGGCACCTGGCATCAAGAGAGCTTTCTAGAAACCCAGGTGTCACAATCTGCCATCCTTTGCACATCTGTCCATCTGCCTGTCCATCCATTCATCCATCCATCCATCCACCCACTCATCCACCCACTCATCCATCCATCCATCCATCCATTCACCCACTCATCCATCCATCCATCCATCCATCCATCCATCCATCCATCCATCCATCCACCCACCCACTCATTCATCCATCCATCCATCCATTCATCCATCCATCCA
>NW_024070211.1:5758032-5778675 GCF_014754425.2 Oryx dammah
CATCCATCCATCCATCCATTCATCCATTCATCCACTCATCCATCCACCCACCCACTCATCCATCCATCCATCCATTCATCCATTCATCCACCCATCCATCCATCCATCCATCCATCCATTCATCCACTCATCCATCCATCCATCCATTCATTCATCCATTCATCTATCCATCCATTCATCCATCCATCCATCCATCCATTCATCCACCCACTCATCCATCCACCCATCCATCCATCTGCCCATCTGCCCATCTGTCTATCCATCCACTCATCCACCCATCCATTTGTTCATCTGTTGATCCACCATGCCCTGTACATCTAACCTGTGTCAGACGTGGTGTCAGGTGCTGGGAATATAGGAATTAGGAAGACACGTCTTCCCCTCAACAGGCTCACAGTCTTGTTACAAATTCTCTAGGCCTTCCACTCTTCCCTTGGCCTCAATCTCTCCATCGGTAAAATGAGTTTGGGCCAGACGATCTTGAAGGGCTTTGCCAACTCAGATCTCCCATGACCTCACAAGGCCAACTTGCCCTCTCCCTCCTCTGAGCTGGGCCCCCCAGCTGGGGTGGATGGATCTAGGCCGGGGTCCATGTTGCCTTCCTGCTCCTATTACACCCACCTGACCTAGCAAAATTGCCCTAACCTCAGTTTTGCCGTGTTCATCTTCCACCAAGAAGTGATTAACTCTTGGTGAAGCAATTAAGCCAATCGAGCAAGTGTGGTTTGTAGGCCACGGGACTCACAAGTGACGTGGGTTAAGGTTAAGAGGGATGTGCTCAGTCACTAAGTCATGTCTGACTCTTTGTGACCCCATGGACTGTAGCCTGCCAAGTTCCTCCATCCTTAGGATTTTCCCAGCAATAACACCGGAGTGGGCTGCCATTTCCTTCTCCAAGAGATCTTCCCAACCCAGGGATCAAACCCACACCTCCTGCATCTCCTGTATTGCAGGAAGATTTTTTTTTTTAACTGCTGAGACAACCGAAAAGCCCAATTAAGGGGGATGATATTTGGCAATTGGAGGGTGAAAAAAATCTTACTCTTTTTGTGTACAAAGTGCATAGATGTGTAGAGTACATAGGCAAACATACAGTGTATCTATAGTATGAAAATTTCATGAGCATGGAGAATTAGCGGAGAAGATGTCTTAAAAGGCTCCTTGGGGAGCAATCCTGGAAAAAATAGTGAGAAGCACCAGGTTAAGAGAGGGAGGGAGGGTCAGAGTTTGGAGCAGACAATAATAGGGCTCAGTCCTCATGCTGGGGACAGAGGTGACCAAGCTCAGAGACTCTTCCCTGCGGCTACAATCTAGTGAGGGACAGGTGGGAAACTAGACAATCGTTATACATGATGACAAGCGCTGTGCTGGGGCTGGGGTAGGGCTGGGGGTGGGGCTAGCACCAGGAAGGCTCCAGGGACGCTGCCGAGCAGACAGGGCTGGATGGGTGACCAGGCAGCTCTGGGCAAGGGCAGCCTACTGACCCCAGCTCCCAGTACCGGGGACAGAGAGAGCAGATACCCACACAGAGTGATTCCTCTGGGGAAAAAGAGGTGCAGGCTGAGAATTTCCTGTTTTCAGAGCCTCCGCTCAAAAATAACATCATTGGGAGACACCTGGATTCCTCCCATCAGAGCTCCATCAAGGCAACTTAAATATTACTCTTGATGGTACTGGAAAGCATTCCAGACCAGATACCACAATACCTGACTCCCAGCAGTGCCCCTGGTGTACATGGAGGAAGTGTCCTCGGACAGGCCATCTCCCTCTCGCTCTCAGCTTCCTTGTCTCTAACATGGGAGGTTACGTACAGTCTCTTCCTTCACAGGGGTGTTGGATGAGGGAGGCATGCCGGAGCCATGAGTCACACTCCCCAGACACATGAACTCTTCTACTCACACGCACCCACTGCTCGGAGGAGGAGATTCCTCCCCATTGTACAGATGAGAAGACTGAGGCACAGAGGAGCTAGTCACCTGCCCAAGGCCACACGGATAGTAAGTGAGGGATCCAGGATTTGAACCCACTGGCTGAAAGCATGTGGTGAGAAGACACAGACAGGGGTGGGTTTAGGGAGCCAGACACACCGGGTGCTCTGAGCTGTCCATCTAAGAGCCACGCTCCCTCACTCCCCTGGGCCCCGTTTGCAAGCAGGGCACATGCTGAAGAGACGGCCTCGGATGCAGCTGGAGATCCCAGGCCAGAAAAGGGAAGGTCCCCGGGGCCCTAGAGCTGTCTTCCCAGGCCTTCAACCGTCAGCAGGATCTGCTTACTACAGGGATGGGGTCACGTTGTGCCCTGGCTCCAGACCCACAGAGTGGCCGAGATGAAGTCCTGGGGGCTCAGCCAGACAGCCAGGGCACTCCACGACTGATCACTCACAAGTCCCAGCCTCCAACCTCCCTCTCCAGGCTACCAGACTGCCAGCAGCCCCCTAAACACTGTGCCTGTCCTGCTTCTGCGGCAAGAAGGAAGTATGGCTCCCTGAGCCTCTGCTCGTGGTCACAAAGGCCAGGGTGCCTGGCCTTCCGTTCTTCCTGGCCGACTCCTGCTTCCGCTGGAAGGCATCCTGAGCTGTGACTGGGATGCCGGCTTTTTCAGGAAACCTCCTTTGCGCCTCCGTTGCACCCTCACCTTTCCCTGACCCCAGGGACCACTGTATCAGAGTCAGCCTTGCTGGACAGGCCTGGGCCAGAGTCGCTGTCTGTGGGTGGACCAAGCCCCCCACCGGCTGTCCTGGGAGACCAGCGCAACTTTGTCCTGTGTTATCATCCCCATGGCAGAGAGGAAGGAATAGGAAGTCAGCCAAGGTCACACGGCTACTAGGAGGTGGAACTGGGATTGAAACCCAGAAGTCCAACGTCAAAGCTGTCATCTCAGCCTTGCAGGAGGAGTGGGCCCCAGGGAGGCGGAGGGCCGGAGCTGTAGAGCCTTTGTAGAACTTTCCAACAGCAGGGCTCTCAGATTCTAATAATATCCACAGCAGCTGAGTGTCACTGTGCAGCGAACCACCCATCCACACGGCCTCAACCAGTGTGCCCATGTCTCTGTCCCCTCACCCTCAAGTTAGCTGTCTTCACCGCACCTGTCGCCATCTACACGTTCATACAGTCTCTCCTCACTGGTCTGTCTCCTCACCTACACGGGAAGCACCATAGGGGTGGGCACCTGGCCTTCCTGGCTCGCTGTGGCATTCCCGGCTCCTAAGACAGGGCAGGTGCGGAACAAATGAACACCTCTCATGCCTGTGTGCCCACAGGGCCCGAGCCCTTCACATCTCTCACCCACCCACCCTCCCAGCAGTCCTTGGATGTAGGAGGTTTTTTCAAAGAGGAAGGGGTGCCCCAGAATTGTCAAGTGATTTGCTCAGGGCCTCTGATAGGTGACAGAGCCAGCCAGTGGTCAGGCCCATTGGGTTCCAAAGACTACCCTCTTGGACTTGTTGTCATTCAGCTGCTAAGTCGCATCCAACTCTGCGACCCCATGGACGGTAGCCCGCCAGGCTCCATGGGGTTCTCCAGGCAGGAGTACTGTAGCGGGTTGCCATTTCCTTCTCTAGGAGATCATCCCGGACCAGGGATCAAATCACACCTCTTGCACTGACGGGCAGGCTCTTTACCACTGACCCGTTAGACCCTAGGCCACTAACAAGGAAGCGGGCACCAGAGAGGCTGACTGACCGGCCTCACCCCACCAGCTTCGCCTTTGTCCTCCGCACAGCCCGCTGGTCGGTCTCTGAGGTTCTGAGGCCCAGACCTGTGCCTATCTGTAGTACTTCTGCTCTGCCTTTTGTGAAGCATGTGAGGCCTGCAGCCTTCACCCCTGAAGACTGAGTCCAGAGCTCAGCTTTGCCTTTGCCTTTTTGCCCTTTCTAAATGAGCGCATCCTTCAGCGGCTATGCTGTCCTTAATTCACTGGCCTGCCCCTATCCTTGGTGAGTTCTGGATACTCCTTTTAGGCTGTGTGACCTGGAGCAAGCCCCGCCCCCCGCACCCTACCTATACCACGAGGGCTAATGGTTCCTCCAGCTCAGATGTTCTGAGACCAAGAGAAATAGAACGCAAGCCACATGTGTCGTCCTTATAAAAATATTTGTACTATTTATCTATTTGGCAGCCCTGGTCTTAGTTGTGGCTCGCTGGATCTTTAGTCGTGGCATGTGGGATCTGGTTCCCTGACCAGGGGTGAGACCCGAGCCCCCTGCTTTGGGAGCTTGGAGTCTTAGCCACCGGACTACCAGGGCAGTCCCCACAGGTGCCATTTTAAATGTTACACTAGCTGTGTTAAAAGAATAAGAAACAACAGATGAAATTAATATGACTGTACATATATTTTGGGGGGGAGAGCATGCTGGGTTCCGTTGCTGCGCATTCGCTTCTCTCGTTATGGCTACGGGGCTGCTCTCCAGTCGCGGGGTGCAGGGGCCCCACTGCAGCGCTTTTCTTGCTGCAGAGAAGGGCTCCAGGCTCAAGATCCTCAGCAGCGGCAGGCACATGGGTTTAGTCACGTGTGGAATCTTCCTGGGCCAGGGATCAAACCCATGTTCCCTGCACTGGCAGGCAGATTCTTTACCACTGGACCACCAGGGAAGTCTCAATTTAACCATATGTTTTATTTCACCCAGAACATCGAAATTATTCTCATTTTAACGTGCAATCAGTATAAAAATACTAACAAAATAGTCGACATTTTCTTCATGCTAAACCATCTCAGTTCAAACTACCTGCTTTTCACGTGCTCTGTAGCCACACGGGGCTAGTCGCTGCCTGCACGCCCCGTGCTGGGCTGGAGTTCTCATCTCGTCCTGGCCCAGCCTCTGCTCTCCCTGACTCCCCAGAGCCCAGTTGGGTGACAGCTACACAGGGCCTGTGACACCCAGAGCTCTGCTCTGAGGCTGGGGGATGGTCCTTGTGGCCTTGATGATCTGTGTGACCCTATGAGGCTTTCACCCATGTTCCCCATGCCCACTCAACCTGGGAGGAGGGGACGCAGAGGAGAAGGGGCACTGCCTTCCTCTCCCCCAGGAGGGGAGACATCACGAGGAAGACAGATCTCAGAACCCGGGGTCTCTTTCCGAGGGCATGGGTCCCCTTCAGCTCAGATTCACTTGAGCCAGGTGCTAGGCTAAACCCTTTACACGACTCATCTCATTTACCCTGGCAAGAGCCCAGTGAGAGGTGGGAATTCGGATCCTGGTTTTTCCCAGAGGAAGAAACTGAGGCTCAGAGACAAGAAGGGACTCTTTGCCTTGCTCCTCGATTCCTCTTTCATTCTGCCTCTGCCTTTCTGGCTCCTTCTCCCCCATCGTGCGTGTGTGTGTGGATACGTGGGGCAGTGGGGAGGATGGGTAGGCTACAATGCACACGGGACCCACACACAGCCTTGGCACCAGGAGTTATCATCCTGCTCGCGAGCTGCCCCGTTGCTGGGGGTCAGGACAGTGGAAAGAGGTTGGGTTCAGAGCTGGACTCTGGGACTCAGAGACACAGGACCTAAGACCCTCAGCTAAGGTGGAGGTGGGGGGGCTGCTGGGGCTGGGAAGGGAGACTGGGAGACAGAACCAGATTTCTTCTCCTGCCACACCCAGCGCCCTGAGCCACATCTCACCCCCAAGCCCCGTTTCCACTGTCTCATTCTCTGGGACCCCAGAGCCCCAGGCCTGGCCCTGCGCACGCTCAGTGAAAGAGCGTCTGCCCGTAATTCTCGTCCGTCTGTCCGTCCTCCCTGCTCCCTCTCCCACCCTCCCCTGTCCTCCTGCCAGTTCTCTCTCCACCTCCCTCCTCTTTCTCACGCTCACCCCCCGAGCCTGGCTCTTGGCCTGTCTCTCTGTTCCTTCCCGTCTCTCTGTCTCTTTCTCTGTCCCTTCGCTCACCTTTTTCCCTCTGGGCCTTCCCATCTTTCCCCGCATGTTTGGGGTGTCCTCAGGGGTCCCTAACCTCACCCTCAGCCCCTCCAGCCTCTCCGTCCTCTCTCTCTGTTCCTCGGTGTCTGCTCTCATCGCCCCCCAGCCCTCTCTCTCCCTGTCACTTGTTTCTTCTCCTCCTCCCTGAGCTTCAGTGGAGCTCCGCGGCTCCCGGCTCCTCCGTCCCTCCTCCCCGGGAAGGTGGGCGGCCAGCGAGAGGGCCCCAGCGGATGACAGCCGAGCCCCAGCCTCCCTTGGAGCTGTCACCGAGGAAATCACACACCAGCGCCTGAAATTCAAATTAGAGTTTTGCTGAAGCTGCTAAAACTCATCAAATACTATCTTTGAAGTCCCCGAGCAAGCTGGCCATTGCTCTTAAACGAATCTCTGTTGGAAACTGAGGGGCGGGCAGAGGGTTTGAGCCAGGCCACCCTCCCTGGGGACCCCTCCCTGCCAGGCCACCCCAGTCCTGCCCTGCCACATGGGTCCCCTCCTGACCCCCGGACTCTCCCGGGTCAGCCACCGGGCTCAGCTGGCTGAGATCCCACTGCCCCACAGGCTCCCCACCCCCTCCAGGGGATCACCCCCGCCAGGCCACGGTGCAGGGAGCATGACGGAGAGCCGGAGGCAAGGGAATGGGTGGGGCATGACCTCAACTCTGCACAGACTCTGCCTCCAGGTCCCTTATCTCCTCCCCAGCTCCCTGCTCCCCTGACCCCCCCAGACTGGGTGAGAGTATTTACCCACACGGTGTAGCAAGGATTAAATGAGCCATCACATGACTAGGGCCAGCTCACAGCTCGATAAAAAACCACCATCACAATAACAGCAAGAGCAAAAACGTGGGTAGCCAAGCAGCATCTCAGTCACAGCAAACACGTACACGCCAGGCCTGCCTCTCAGACCTGGATCTCTGTGGACTCAGAACTACCCTGGGAAGAGCTGCAGGGTCCCCTTCATGTTCCAGAGGAGCACAGCAGCTCACTCAGGCTCCTCCGCAGGGCTCTCCCCCACCCACCGCTGCTGGCCCCTCAGTGCCCTGCCCCAGGGCCTAGAGCTCGGCTAGCCCTCAGTTTCCCAGCAGCATTTGGCCCGCCCCTGTGACCAGATGTCTGGGCAGACGAGGGCCCGTCACCATTCCCTCCTCCGGCCTGGCCTCCCCTCCCTGCTCTGGGTCTGCCTGCTTTCCCACCATTACTGTCCCCTCACCCGTCTGACCTTTCCCACTGCAGATAATCCTTTGCATCTGGTCTTGTCACAAGCAAGGACAGGCAGTTTTCTGCTCAGGAACTTTCAAAGTTCTTGGACTCTGCTTCCGGTTATCACTGAAAGATGCCTCCTGGAAAGGGCAAAAGTCACGAGGCTGAGATGGGGAGATGGAGCCCCGAAGATCTTGGGAGCATGAGAGAGGGGGTCCACAGTGTTTGGAAAAAGCATACCCAAGAAGGCATGGCTGGCTTTTGTGCACCAGCCCTGTGCCTGGTGCTGTAGGACGGCCCTCAGTTGAGCTTGCCTATGGCACAGGGTTGGAGCCCTCTGGGCAGGCAGCCCTGGGGAGGGGCCTTGGCCCCAGAAAGGGCCATGTTTGGCAGACCCTGAAGAGCCAGGTGGATGCTCAAATCATGAGGTGGGAACTAGTGAGGGTGGGAGGGCAGCCAGAACCCACCAACCCTGAGTTTCCCTTGAAGAGGACGCCAGCCTGCTCTCTCCAGTTCTGGGTGGCTGGAGAAGGTGCCGCGTGTGGACACGTCACTGTGACAGGTGATGGCGGACGTCCAGGATGCTGCGAGTCTGAGGACGCACCCAACCCAGGCGCAGGGAACCAAGGAAGGCTTTCTGGACGCCTGAAGTTGGAGTAGCTTGAAGCTGAGTTCACCAGGCAAAGGGGTGGGTCTAGGGGAAAAGGGGTGTACCCACTGAGGCACTGGCAGAGGGGAGCCAGGGAGACCGCAGCAGCCTGGGGACAATGAAGCTCAGCGTGGTTATTGCTTAGCATGGGCAAGGAGGCGTGGTGAGACCCGGGGCTGAAGAGGTAATCAAGAGCCAGAATGTAGAGCTCTCTAGGTGGGGAATCGATACAGAAGAAGGGTTTTCCAAATGCTGCCTGAAAATTCACTCTTTCAGGATTTGGTGGCTGAGTTCAGACTAGCCAGACTACCCTGAGTACCTACTATGTGCTCTAAGTGCTATGTGAACAAAAATGACTGTCGACATAGGAACAGCCCTAACAGAGCCTCCTTGGTCCTGCAGGCTCTGAGTGCCCACAGCAGCCAGGCCATCATCCCTGGTCAGGCTGCAGGGACCGCAGGCACCAACATTCACCACGTGATTCAGGTGACCATCACAGATGCTCTGGCAACTAGGGCAGCCCGAGGACCTTTCAGATAAGGAAGTTGACACTACAGAGGAGGACGCCTCAGTCACACAAGAAGCCAAGGTCACACCCGAGTTAGTGTCAAGGCCAGAACTCAGAGCCCAGAGCACTCATCCAGCACTTTCAACTCGATTGAGTGAGCCTCAAAGCACGAGGGTCTTGGTTAGGAATTTCTGATGCTGCTGAAACCTAACGCATTCAGCCTACACACATCTCCTTCTGCCAGTTGTGTGCTGGGCACCGTGCTGCATGTTTGGAGGCTGTGCTGTGGACAGGGGAGGGGCAGGGATCAGACAGCATCTGAGCCACACCAAGGCCCTCTCAGAAGCATACAGGAGACAAGTGAGTGCTGTGCAAAAATAAAGTGTGATCTGAGAGGGGAAGAGGCCACGAGGGACGCAGACTATGAAAGAATGCCTGGACCCCCCACCCTGGACCCCACCCTTCCAACCCTGAGGCCAGGGGGATTGCTGAAACCATCTGCCAGGGTTTCCTATTCTGCCCTTCTGTGCTGTTTGCTGCGCCTGTGTGCGTGCACGCGTGAGCTCGGTTCACATGTGCACGTGTGACGAGCGGGAGCTGCTGACAAGTGCCCCAGGTGTATTTCGGGGGCCGTTAAAGCTCCGTGTTTAATGGCTGGAGCCTCAGCGGTCACGGCTGTCATCGGAGATTTCACGGGCTCGTTTACATCTTTAGCTTCCTCCTTCGGAGACGACTTCATCATCCCCAGCCCCCCCAGCCCCTCGGCGGTGGTGCGGAGAGGAGGTGGGGTTCAAAGCTCTGGTGGGGGAACAGGCTGGCAGAACAAGCCCGAAGCCCAGGCTGAGGGCGGGGCAGGCCCTGGGGTGGGGTCGCAGGTCAGGCCAATCCCCAGCTGCCCCGCACAGAGCCAGCGGGCTGGAGGGAGCGGGGTCGGGGTTGGGGGGGAGCCAAAGGCGGGATCTGCATGTGGAGATAGGGAATGGGGACCAGCAGGAGCCAGGATCTGGAAACCAGGAGGTCACAGCTGAGTGAGGTCAGGAACTCCGGAGTCATTTAAGGGGCTGCCAAAATGGAGCTGAGAGTCCCAGGAGTAGGCTGAGAATTCCTGGCTGCACTGGGAAGACTGCATGCCCTTCCCTGAAAGCTGCTCAGAACTCTCAGGTCCCCAGAGGCCCAGGGCTGCCGGGAGGGATGGTCCTGGCACCAGTCAGACTGCCCAGGGCTGCTTCCAGCCAGAGCTCAGGACCAGCCCCCAGAAGCTGAGATATCAAAGTGAGATGCACGCTTGGTCTCTGTCCGACTCTTTGCAACACCATGGACCTACAGTCCATGGAATTCTCCAGGCCAGAATACTGGAATGGGTTAGCCTTCCCCTTCTTGAGGGGATCTTCCCAACCCAGGGATCGAACCCACGTCTCCCATACTGCAGGAGGATTCTTTATCAGCTGAGCCACCAGGGACGCCCAAGAATACTGGAGTGGTTAGGCTATCCCTTCTCCAGGGGGTCTTCCCAGTCAGGGATCAATGCCAGGTCTCCCACACTGCAAGCAGATTCTTTACCAGCTGAGCCACAAGGGAAGCCCAGGATGTGAGCTAGAAGTGGGTAATCAGGAGTTTTGAAGTCTTGGTTTACATCAGCCACTTAGCCGCTGGTGCCTCTGAGGACATCATTCCCATCTGGAGCCCCCCATCCCCTCCTTTAAAAAGTGGGTGATCGCAAGGCACTCAAGTATCATAAGGTGTATGCCACAGACAAACAGGCATTTCCCACACTCTGGGGGGTGCCAGGGTGGAACGAGGCTACGTGAACCCAACGCTGAGCACACGCCCTGCACAGCTTGAGACTCCACCCCCAGTGAGCTGCTGTAGGATGGTGAGGATGATCAAAGGGGTAAATGCCAGGATGCTGGGACCCTACCTAGACTTCTGGACTGCAGTTCAGGGAAGGCTTCAAGGAGGAGGTGACGTCCAAGCTAAGACCTGTGGGAGAAGTAGAATTGGGCCCCGTGGGGAAATGGCGAGGCAAGGGGAGGGTGCACAGAGGCCCAGGGCAGACAGGAGAAGAGGGTAGGGAAGGAGCAGATGCCAGACTTCGAAGGGCTTCGCTTCTCAGGCCAAGGAGCCAGGGCTTTCTCCTGGGACTGCGGGGTACCTGCAGCGGGTAAGCAGAGGAGAGTGGTGCTTGAGCAAGGTCACCTGGCCTGCGGTCGGAAGTGAGATTGGAGAGGGGGCACCCGGGGCGGACACCCACCCTGGCATGATGGAGTTAAAGAGGGGGTGGATTCACTGGGTGGTCCCAAACCAGAAGAGGGCGATTCCTGGGGCTCCTGGGGAGGAGGCATGGAGAGGCTGAGAGCCCTGCCCATCGCCGTCTCCAGGCGAGGGGCCAGGCTGCCTCCCCGTCATCAGCACTGCCTCCACAGCCCCAGGCCTGTCACCAGCAGCCCCCGGAAACACCCCCTCGGAGAGGAGACGCGAGCTGAGGCGCCTGATGGACCTGTCAGCACGGTGCCGCCCCGCCCGCTGCCCCACGCCCGGTAATCTGCTTTCACCAGAAACGTCCTTCAGTCGCCAGCTCCCCGCTCAGAGCCGCGAGGGCGGGGCACCCAGGGCGGAGAAGCTGCCTCTCTTCCCCAACAAATGACCTTGGGCCAGGCTGGGAAGAGCTTGGCCGGAATTCAAACAGCCCAGGCCCCCACCTCGCCCCAGCCCCCAGCAGCCCTGGGCTCTCAACCCCTCCTCCAGCCACCTCCCCGAGAGTAAATCTGCATTTGGGACCATTTCAAACTAAACTGGACTCTTGGGAGCTCTGGCCATTGATGGGTCTCCAGCTCCCACCTGACTCTGTCTCTTACTCAAGAAGCCCTCCCCCCGGGGGTTGTCTGGCCAAGAGTGACACCACCAGTGTGAGCATCAGATATCCTCGGTTCACATCTCAGCTCAGCCGCTTGCTGGCTGGGTGACCTTGGACAGCTTACTCTCCCTCTCTGAGCCTCCAGGGAGACCAGTGTACATGGTGTGATGCCCTTGGTGTGGGGTTCCTGGACAGCGGAATTGCAAAGCATCCCAGCAGACACCCCATAAACGATAACCCCCTTCCAGCTGCTGATCTCCCCTTCCTGTGTGGAAGCTGCCTGCAACCCCCACCCCACCGCACCGCTCCCTGACCTGTGATCAAACCCTCGGCCTGGCCCCCTCTCCACATCCTAAAAAACACTCCATGGTGAGGTGGCCTCATGTAGGGGCCCTAGCAGCGGACAGGGGGCCAGGAGATTGGGTGCTAGTCCCAGACGTGTGGCTGCTGCTGGCTGTGTGACCTTGGGGGGATCACCTGCCCTCTCTGGGCCTGTGATTCTCCCCTTCCTCCTCCCCCCTCACAAGCGCACCATCATCTCCCTGTTTAGCTGTCCCTCCTTTGGGCCCTTTGGCAGCTTGTCTGTGTTCCTGCTGCAAGGCCCTGAAAGGATCTATTCTAGCTCTCTCAGACAGGCAGAGACTGGAGGGCTGCTGGTGTGTCTCCCACCCTGCTCCACCATCCTAACACTTCTGGACCTCAGAAACCTGGGTGGAGGGGATGGGGTGGGAGTGTCACAGTGCCCCGGTGGCAGAGGAGCTGGTGGGGCCGGGAGGGAGGGAGAGGGGGATGGCTGGGGTGCAGTGCCCCTTGGTTTGGAGCAGCCGTGATCACCGAGGCTGCTCAGTGACCCAGCAATACAGGGCCAGGGTGTCCCACGTGCCGCGGACAAGAGGGTGGGGGTGAGGCCTCGGCGCTGGTCACGACCCTGGGGGGCTCCTGTAATCAGATCCTCCCAGGCAGCCAGGGAGGCCCTGCCCCTCCCATCACACCCTCTGCCTCAGCGGCTTTAATGAAAATCAGACAGAGATCTTTAGAGCTGCTTAGCATTTCAATACATTCGATATTGGGTATTACCAAGTCACCCTCCTTAAAGCTATTCCCTGCTCTGGAGAGGTGCCATCCCCACCCACCCACCCCCAAAAAGTCATGTCACCCGGGCACTCTCATTCTCTCTCTCTCTCTCTCTCTCTCTCACACACACACACACATGCACGCACACACACACGCACGCAGGGCTCTCTCTCTGAGTGTGTCTCTCTGCATCTCCCTCCCTCCTTCTCTGACTGTCTCCCGCAAACACAGAGAGCTGCTCCCGTCTGTCAGAATACCGATGGGGGCTCATCTCCTCCCGACAAGCCGAATGATGATGATAAGGTTATTTTTTTAATATCAGGGATATTAATGCTCCTCTTTCTGATAACAAGCCACAGCCTGATCACTTCTGCCCGCCCCCACCTCCCCAGAGGATGGTCTCAGGGCCAGGCAGGGAGCAGAGGCAGGAGGGCCTACTGGGTACCAGGCACCTTCTAAATCATCAGCCCCCTCTAAACAGCAGGTGGTGGTGTCCCGTTTTTCAGACGGGGACCTGAGGCTCAGACAGGCGAAGTGACCTCCCAAAGACACACAGCTCTGGGAATGGCCTGCACACCCCACCCCCTGCCTCTGTAACCCACAGACCATCAGCCAGGATAGCCTCTGCTCGTCCTTGCTGCCCACCAGGCCCGAGTCAGCAGCTCCCACTCATCTGACTATCCCTCTCTCCCCTCTCCCCGCCGCCTCACCACAGCGGGAATGTGGGCTCTGAAAACCACAGTTCTGGGTTTGAACCCTGGGTCTGCCACTTCACAGCTGTGGCATCTTGGATGGATCATGTCGCCTCACCTCCACCTGATTCTCCTCATTTATAAAGTGTAGATAATAATAGAACTTGCTTCAAAGGGCTGTTATTAAGATTAATAAGAATAGTGAATATCCTGCCACATCATCCCAGATGTCGAGAGCCCATGGAGGCCTCCCCACCACGCTGACCTGCGCTCCCAGAGAGGTCACGTCATTTGCCTGCAGTCACACAGGCAGGTAGGGGGCAAAGAGGATCTAGCCCCCTTCCCGAGCCTGGGCTAGGCCCTCCCCCACAAAGGATGCTGGGACCAAGGCAGAAAGTCCTCACGGAGGTGGCCCCATACTGCGTGTTGAAGGCTTGCTGTGCAGCACCAGCTGAGATGAGCCCTGCTCTCGTAGGAAGGGGGCAGGTGGATTCCCAAACTGAGCTGAGCTCTGCAGGGCTTTGCTAGAGAGCGGACTTGGGCCAGGGCCCGGGGATGGCTTCTCTGAGGATGAGCAGGAGGGGCTGGAGGGCGGGGGGGAGGTCCAAGGGAAGGCGCTCCCCAGGCAAAAGCTGTGCGTGGAGGGGGCGCCGTGCAGACAGGGAGGAGGTGGTGCCTGGAGAGGTGGCTGGTCCAGACCACCAGGACAGGTCCTGCAGGCATGGTAGGGATCTGGGTCTCTGTCTGGGGAGAGCAGGGGAAGGCTCTGGAAACACTCTAATCAGGAAAGGAAGCCCCTGGGGCAGGGATGGAGCATGAGAGTTTGCGCTGGCTGGTCTTTCTGGCCATGGCATGGAGCTCCACCAAAGGGGCTTAGAGGGTGTGGATGGGGGCCAGCCATGTGTCCTCAGAGCTGTCCCGCTGGGGCTGATGGAGACGCAGCCTGGACGCTGGAAGTGGTGAGGAGCAGAAGCGGTCATGACACATTTTGGTGCCGAAGGACAGTCACGGAGGGAAAAAGCAAACATAGGGTTACCAGGGGATTGCGGTTCAGTTCCCTTCAGGGCAGTCGCTCAGTCGTGTCCGACTCTTTGCGACCCCATGGACTGCAGCATGCCAGGCCTCCCTGTCCATCTCCAACTCCCGGAGTCCACCCAAACCCATGTCCATTGAATCTGTGATGCCATCCAGCCATCTCATCCTTGGTCGTCCCCTTCTCCTCTCGCCTTCAATCCCTCCCAGCATCAGGGTCTTTTCCAATGAGTCAGCTCTTCACACCAGGAGGCCAGAGTATTAGAGCTTCAGCTTCAACATCATTCTCTCCAAAGAAATCCCAGGGCTAATCTCCTTCAGAATGGACTGGTTGGATCTCCTTGCAGTCCAAGGGACTCTCAAGAGTCTTCTCCAACACCACAGTTCAAAAGCATCAATTCTTCGGTGCTCAGCTTTCTTTATAGTCCAACTCGGGGATTGGGGGGGAGGGATAAATTGAGAGACTGGGATTGACACATACACACTACCACATACAAAATAGGTGATTAGTAAGTTTGAGCCAACTCCGAGCGACAGTGAAGGACAGGGAGGCCTGGCGTGCTGCAGTCCATGGCGTCGCCAAGAGTCAGACACGACTGAGCAACTGAACAACAACAATAAGAACCTACTATATAACACAAGGGAATTCTACTCAATACTCTGCAATGGCCTATATGGGAAAAGGATCTAAAAAAGAAGGGTTGTATGTATACGTATTAACTGATTCACTTCGTTATACACCTGAAATTAACACAGCGTTGTACATCAACTATACTCCAATAAAAAAAAATTTTTTTTTTAAGATTTGGTGTTAAAATCAAAGGACTTGGAATGTCCTGGATACACAGCTGATGGAGAAGGAGGAAGAGGGTTAAAGTTCAGGTTCCTGATACATACAACTGGGCGGATGGTGGTGTTGGATGAGGACCGGCCATGGGACAGAGAATCACGGAGTGTGCACCTGGGCAGGGGGTGTTTGGTGACGATGGACAAGGAGGGACAGAGAGAGTAAAACATGGAGTCCATGAGGACAGATGATTCAAGAAGTTTGCTGGGAAGGGGAGGAGAGAAGGATGGGCAGCGGGGATGTGTAATAAAGGAAGGGTTGGTTCTGTTTTTCCAGGACAGGAAGACTTGAGCATGAAGGATGGAGCAAGCCCAGACCTTTGAGGCTCATCCCAATTTTGTCATCTTTCTACCCCATTCTGCTGCTTGCCACTGGTTCCAAACTGTGGAAGTGATTGATTATATGTAAACAAGAGGAAGCAATTAGTCTGTGCATGCCTGGCCATTAATAAGCCTCTTATGTATTTATAACAACACCTCATTTACCCTCCAACCTGAGAACAAACAGCCGGGAAGGAGCAGAAGAGACCTCTGAACAGCCACGACCACGGACATTCATCTCATGTTCTTTATTCATGGGACGATCCCTCGCTTAGAACCCATTGACTCTCACTTTACGTACAATGCTAATCAGCGTTCATTTTTAAGTCCACAACAGATTAGAAGCAGCAGTTTAGGAGGAAGTTGGGAACTGTCAAAGGCCCAGAGAGCAGAGGCAGCTGACAGCCTGGAGAGAGAGAAGAGAGAGAGATGCTAGCAAGCAGAGAAGCCTGGGCTCATTCAGCGGACAAGGGAAAACAGGCCCACCCACGTCTGCCACGCTGAGGGCACCTCTGTCTCTGCCGGCCCCGCCAGCAGTGGCTGGACAACTAGTCTCTAGGTCCTTTTCCACATCAAGGTTCACTGATTCTTTGTTCACACCATGACTCTGAGCGCCTGAGAAAGGGCTGAGTTACACTCGCTATGTTCTGCTTCAAGAGAACTTTTTTTTTTTAAATATTTTAAATTGTAAATTTTAAGTTTTGGTGCCTATGGTTCCTGAAATATTCCCTTACGTGGAGGGGGATTTTGTAATTGCCACTTTAATGATCTGCTTCCCCGTTAGACCGCAGCTCTGTGCGGCCTGCCTACCTTATTCCTAGCACCTGGCCCAGCCCCACAGGAGGGACTCAATACATCACTGTTGAATTACTGAATTGATTAATAAATTAATATTACACACCGGGCAACATGCCCGCAAGAAATATATTATTACACTTAATTCCACCTCTTTTTATTTTTTAATAGAGCTGCTAGGAAAAAATCAAGTTATACCTGTGGCACACACTATATTTCCAGCTGACGGGGCTGGCTTAGGCACTCCTGCCCTGGCTCTAGAGGTGCTGCTGCTGCTGTTTCAGTCGCTCAGTCGTGTCTGACTCTTTGCAACTCCACAGACCGTAGTCCACCAACCCCCTCCGTCCATGGGACTTCCCAGGCAAAAATACTGGAGTGGGTTGCCATTTCCTTCTCCAGGGGATCTTCCAGACCTAGGGATCGAACCCGCGTCTTCTCCTTGGCAGGCAGATTTTTACCACTGTGCCACCTGAGTTTAAACGCCTTTCCTGTGGTCCGGGTGAATCGCTGCTATGTCATGGAAGTGACTTCCTCACTTGTCCCCAGGAGGCTGCCTCCCCCCCAGCCTGGGAGCACATCACGAGCAGGGTCCTATCTTATGACCTGGGAACCCCAGCACCAGCCCAGTATGGTGGGGGGCAGCTCCATGCTCCCTTCATGACCATTCAGTTCAGTTCAGTTCAGTCGCTCAGTCGTGTCCGACTTTTTGTGACCCCATGGACTGCAGCACACCAGGCCTCCCTGTCCATCAACAACTCCCGGAGTTTACTCAAACCCATGTCCATTGAGTCCGTGATGCCATTCAACCATCTCATCTTCTGTCGTCCCCTTCTCCCGCCTTCAATCTTTCCCAGCATCAGAGTCTTTTCAAATGACTCGGTTCTTCACATCAGGTGGCCAAAGTATTGGAGTTTCAGCTTCAGCATCAGTCCTTCCGATGAATATTCAGGACACTTGGGAAAATGAGTAGAGCCAGCAGGTCACACATGGGGAAACTGAGGCCCTAAGCAACATGGGGCCTCATGTTAGGAAGCTGGCTCTTCCTGAGATCTCCAATGGTTCACCCCTACCCCTGGCTCATCCCAGATCCTGGCCCCGGGGAGAAGGAGAGGTTTCTATGCAAATGTGAGGAATGCCTACCCTCTCCGGTCCCCTCACAGAGTGAACCAGGCAGAGGCTGAGAAGGGGCAGCGGGGCAGGCGTTTCTCTGCAGAAGTCTAGGCCCTGAGTGGACAGCTTGGGGCAATAAGACATCCAGGGTAGGGGTCAGGGTGGCTCAAGGGTGAGCGAGGTCTCACCACTAACCAGTGCCCCCCATTTACCCATCTCCTGCTAGACATCTCTTCTCCCTGTGCCTGAAGGGGCACTCTGCAGGGCCCATCCCCCAAGGGCAAAGGACAGCCCGGCTCCCACCCCCTCCCTTAAAGAACAGTGATGCCTTCCAACCCTAGCTGTCTTGACAGGTCTCCAAGCACGTTTGCACCTGTGAACTCATGTGAGCCTCAGAGCAACCCTTTTTGGTGGCATATCCATCCTCATTATGCATTTTTCTCCTTATTCTCATACAGTTGGGGAAACAGGCTCAGAAAGGTGCAGTGAAAAGAAATACTCCCAGGAGGTTATTTCTCCCAGAAATGGAGACTGTAATGGAGAACGTAACAGGGGGGCTTGCCAGATATTCCTGCGACTTCTCTCCTCACTCCCAGAAGGAAAAGATGAGGGTCAGAAAGGGGCCCTGAGCTGGAAAAGGACTGGCTCCGTGGCCTCCCTGCTTGGTCAGGTCCAGCCTTGCCTGCCCCACCTCCATCTTACTCCGTATAGTAAAGTCCCAAAGCGCCCCTGAGCTGATGGGAGGGCTGAGTGTTGTTCAGATTCACCCCCCGGGAAGAGCTGAGGTCAAGCTCATGTAGCAGGTCCGGTTAGCACAGCTGTACAGCAATCCAGAAAGCAGGATGTCCTGTAAACCAGAAATGGTCTTCCAGCAACAATGGCCTCAAGCGCTGGGCCAGCAGGACATGGGTCCCCACGCATCTGCTCGATGTGTATGGGATCATTCAGCAAACGTTCTCAGGGCACCCACTGTGCACCGGGAAAAAGCATCAGGACCCAGCAGGGACCCTGCTGTGGGCACTCAGAACGGGGTCAGGAGGGGCGACACACTCCCCAAGCATCATGGAGCCCGCTCATGCGCCTCGTAGAGTTTCCCGCTCCAGCTGTCAATCCTCACTAAACTCACACTCCTTTTTAAAATGGGGGTGGTGGTAGAGAATGCAGGAATTCTATGAGAGAGGGACGCAGGGTCCAGCCTGGGAGGTACACAGCAAAGGAAAGCTGCAGGTGAGCTGGAGACGGGTGGCAGGGGTTGGGATGGCGATGGAGGTGGTCAATGGCTGCTTTCTCCCCACAGGCAGGTTGGCCACTTGCTACTTGGAAACTCGGGACAGGCAGAAGGGAAGGTGTGGGAGGAGAGACCCCAGGAGAGGTCATCATTGGGGTATCAGAAGCTCAGCTAGATAAAAGAAAGCAAACTGCTCTTAGCCTGTGGAACATCTGGTAGAATACCCTTCTCACTTTGCCCAAGAGGATTCAGAATATGGAGCAGGCCCCTGACAGAGAACTCCCCCTCATGCCCACCAAGTCCTTCGAGGCCTCCCCGGCTTCCTCACCTGCAAAATGGATAAAGCCTAGGTTCAACGGGCTTGGCCTCCACCTGGGGATGGAGAACCCCAGCCCCCTACAAAGTCTCCTCCACCAGCGAATATTTCTGGGAGCCCTGGCTGGGGTAGGGCATGCCCAGGAGTGCCATGATTGCATCCTGAACTGCCTGCTTCTTTCTGCCCTGCCTGGCCCACAGCCCAGTGGCCCAGGAGCCGGGGGCCAGCCAGAGACTCTTCTGTTTGAAGGAAGCTCAGAAGGAAGGTCAAGAGTACTGCATCCTATGGCCACCTCTCCGCAGATTTCCACACATTTGTAATTAAAATGTTTGCATTAGTAACTTTAAATACTAAGAGACACCACATAAAAATCCCAGATATACAGCTTCTCTTGAAAATGCAGAAAACTGGGCTGATACCCCCAGGGCAAAGTTGACTGGAGCTGGGAAACTTCCCTTGGCAGGTTTCATTAGCGTGCCTGCCTGTCTCAGGTGGCCATTTGAGTCTGCCTCTCTGGGTCTAGTGCAGTCTGCTCCCCTGACCCCCAGCCTCCCCAAGCAGTCTTTAGCCAGTGTCTGTTTGAATGCCTCTGGTAACAAGGGGCTAACTACATCTTTGAGGCAGTTGGTCTGAGCTGTTCAAAAAGGGCTCCTAATACAAGCCGTCTTCCCCTTTCTGTAACAAAGAAATACGCACAGGAAAAGAAGTGGGCTTTGGAGTCCGGCAGATCTGGATCTGAGTACCTCTCTAGCGTTTAGCCAGCTCTGCGATCTCAGGCAAATGATGGCCTTTGTGCGCTTCAGTTTTCTTAGCTGCACCTCCCCTGCAGGGCTGTGCGAGGCTTAAAGTAGAGCAAGTTTATAAAATGCCTAAAGCAGGGTCTGCAATGCCGCATGGACTCCCCAAATGGCCTTTATCATCCTGTAAAGGCCATCATCGGACCTCCAGCCATGGGTCCGATTCTTCCCTAGGGAGCAGAAGAGTGGGGATACATTCAGAGGGTGCTGAGCAGCAGATGGAAGTCAGAGGCAGAGGCAGAACTTGCCCTGGTGGGCACACAGTTGCTGGCCAGCCCCCAGGACTGCAGATCTCTGCTTCCCAGACAGTTTGGCCCACCAGGTGCTCCCGGGGAGAGAGTCGGCTTCAGGAGGGAGCCCCTTCTCCAGTCCTTCCCCTACAGACTGCAGCCTCCCCCGCCAACCTCCCCCCCAGGAGGGGATCCCTAATCCTGGGCCTGGAACTGGAGTGTGGAAGGTCAAGGGAGGAGAAGCGGGGAATGGTAACTGCCTTCAGCCAAGCTGGCCACCTGGCTGTGTGCCTGGTGGAGGGCGGGGCACCTTACCTGGGTCCTTGCATATAATTTTCACATCCGTTCTAGGTAGGACACAGACCCTCTTATCCCTGTTCTACAGACATGGACCTTGAGACTCAGGGAGGTTTAGAAACTTCCTCAAAGCCAGCCCTAAAACGTTGGTCGGGTCCCTGAGCGCTGAGCTCAAGATCACGGAGCTCTAAGGCCTCAGCTGAATTCGGGGTGCCCAGTCACTGGGGACGGGGCAGGGAGAGCATTTTTAACTAAAAGCGCTCGTGAGTTTGTCTCTGAGCCGGTGTCTGAGCCTCCGTCCGTGAACTAGTGTGCACATCACCGCGTGCGAGGCAGTTTGTTGGAGGGTGCTTGTGCCTGAGGGTCACGTGTGTGAGAGTGAGCGTGTCCGTGTCTATTCACGCAGGGCCTCCCCCCCCCCCAACCGGGGGGTCTGTGTGTTGCCGGGCGTCCGGACCCCTGGTTGGGTGCGCGGCGGCTGAGTCCGTGCGGGGCGCGGGGTGAAGGTGCTGGCGCGAGCGTGCGCACGTGGGGCGGGCGGCGGTATCCGCGGGGCGGTATCCGCGGGTCGGTGTCCACGGTGCGGGCTCCGCGTCCCCCCGCCGCACCCGCCTCGGTGCTGATTGGCTCGGCGCCGCCGTGACAGGCCGGCCCCCGCCCGGGGCGGCGGCGGCGGCGGCAGGGGCGGGCGCGGGTGCCCGCGTGTGCGCTGCGAGCCGGCGTGTGCGCCGGTGTGTGCGCCCGGCCGCCGGGTGTGCGGGAGAGCAGGGAGCGCGCCAACGCGCGGGCGGCC
>NW_024070211.1:5779075-5877475 GCF_014754425.2 Oryx dammah
CCCCCGCGCTCTGGGTCGTCACGGCCGCGGCGGCGGCGGCCACCTGCGTGTCCGCGGCGCGCGGGGAAGGTGAGCGGCGGCGGCTGGTGGGGCGGGGGCGGCCGAGGGGCCGGGGACGCGGCGCGCGCAGCAGCCGGAGCGAGCCCGCCGAGAGGCTCAACTTCCTTCCCCTCGACCCCAGTGCCCGAGGGGCTGGGATCCCTGGATCTGGGTAGGGAGGGGTGGCACCGCGAGACACCTGGGGTCAGGGAACGGAGCGCCGGGGACAGGGCTGGGGGGAGAGGGACCCGAGGGCTTGAAGATGAGGGACAGAGGCACGAGGGACAGGGGGACGGGACTCAGGGGTTCGGAGCTGGGGACAGGGAACTGAGGATCGGACCCTGGGGACGAAGGGACCGGACCGGAGGATGGAAGATGAGAAGCGATGTAGCGGAGAGAGGAGGCAGGGCAGGGCACACGGTGGGGGCAGAGGACAGAGGGACCCAGGATGCAGGGTGAGGTTCAGAGGGCTGAGGAGAAGTGGCCCAGCGTCCAGGCATGAGGACCAGGAGGGTAGGCAGGAGGACCAGAGAACAGGACCGGACTGGGGGGAAGACGGGCGTGAAGGGCAGGGAATGAGGGTCTTGGAAGTGGGCTGGGCTGGAGGGCTGGGGGGCGGAAGGACAGCAGCCTGCCCAAGGGGGAGCAGCTTCTGTGGGCATTCACGAGAAGGGGCCCGGGAGGAGGGGGCTGAGCAGGCTGCAAACAGACTGAGGCGGGCAAGGCCCGGAGGGCTGGGTCTTGTCCAGGGACAAGGCTGGGGAAGTCAGGTCACTCCGGGGGGATGCAGGATGAGGGTGTGGGCTGAGCAGTAGAGACCAAAAGGATCTGGGAGGGGATAAGGGAAGCCAGGAGGAGGCGTCTATCAGGCTTCCCCAACACCTAGGGCTGCACACCTACGTGTGCGTGTGCGTACACACACACGCCCTCACCGCTTAGTCCACCGGGCACCCCAGGTCCAGCTCAGGATGCTGCCCTGGTTTCTGCTCCTTACCCAACCCCTGCCCTGGCCCCCCTCTCCTCTTGCAGCTCTGCCAGGAGGAGGCCTGACCCAGGGCTCTGTGCAGATCCTAGGGTTCACAGCCTGGCTCCAGAGCTGCATCCTCAGCCTGGCAGGATGAACTCCCAGATTCCAGGGAGCTCGAGAGCCAGTGTTCCTCATCTACGCTCAGACACACCACCGATCCACCCCTCACACACGAGCAGCTCACAGAGACGCAGTCATACCCACAATCACACATGCACCAGCAGCCACGTGTTGGGATTCACACACAGAGACCCAGGCCCGAAGAGACTCGTGTGCATGGACAGCCCCCACACCCCTATAGTCAGATGCACAGAAGTGCGGCCAGTACACAGGTGCACGCATGTGCATGTGAAGATTCGTGCTGTGAAAATATGCACATTGTGCGCAGACGCCACATATATGAAAAGACCCTCAAACTTGCACTCCTGTCCCTAGAAATGCGTGTGCACAGCACCAACACACACAGATGTACATGAATTCAACCTCCAGTGAAACAGGGGCCACGCAGGGAGCAGGGACCAGAGCAAGGGAGCTGCGGGGTGAGTAGGGAGGGGAGCAAGGGGCCTGGGAGGTCTGGGAGCTGTGGCCCGAGGACACAGTTTCCTCTGGGTTGGATGGGGAGAAGGCGGCAGTTTCTTTGCCCAGGGGGATTCTGAGGGGCCCACAGAGAGTGCCTGGGCATTGGGTGGTGCAGCCCCAACTCAGTGCTTCAACCCTCTTCTTTGAGGAGGATCCAGCACCCTCCAGAATGCCAGACTGGCAAACCCCAGATCTGCCTAGGCGGGGACTTTGACCCGGCTCCCGGGCAGAGGGCAGACCGTTTTGGCCTGGGAGAGAGGCTGTGTCCGGGGAGGGACAGCAGTTGGGGAAGAGGTGAGGTCACCAGGAGAGGAAGCGGGGGATGTCTGTCAGGGGTGGGAGGGAGGCAGGCAGGTCTGGTGCCAGGGCCCGGCCATACCTATTTGATCAGCACAGCAGGTCTAAAGGTCCTGGGTGGAGACCTGGGGCCTGGGTTCCACTCAGGACAGCCAAGAGTCTGTGCGCTGGTGCGGGGCCAGGACTGGCCGGGGGAGACTGTGGGAACTCAGGGAGGGGACTCTTTTCCCAGTGGGGGTCCTGCAAAGGTGACAGTGCCCCCAGGCTACCCAGGTGCCCCTGTGCCAGGTCCCTCACAGGGCTGGGGACAGACCTGCAGCTGCAGGGATGCCCCCGAACCCTACCAGGCTCAAAGCCCCTTATCACCCTCTGATGTGGATTATCCACCAATTTGGGGTGATCTCCGAGGCATTCATATCCCAGCTGACATCCCCTGGCCACCCCGAATTCTCCAGCCTCACCACCATGCGCTGTGTCCTCCGGGAATGTAAATCAATTTAAGTATTAGTCTCAGCGAAATGGAATGGGGGAAGGTGACGGCTCGGGAGGAAAAAAAAGAAATCGCATAATACCTTCCTCAGTCAAACAGGAAAGGCTTAAGAATTATCTGTGCTTCTCAGAGTAGGGGAGGGACCCGTTTGATCCCCCAGAACTGGCCGGCAGGTAGGCCTGGGAGGGGCGCCTGCAGACATCTGGCCAATGAGGAAACTGAGGCACAGAGGGGTTCAGTGGTTGCTTCCCTGAGGGCCCTGAGAGACCGAGTGTCCAGTTCTCCCATTTGCAAGTGGAGAGATGGGCCCAGAGAGATGACTTCCCAGGGGTCACACCATCCAGTAGCGCAAGAGGACAGAGAAAGCCCGGCCCTGGTGAGCCAAAGCGTTGGCCTCTCCAAGAGGACTCAGGCCCCGACAGGAGGGGCCTAGCCCTGGACTTCCCTCCAGCCCCATGAGACCTCCTGTGGGCCTGGAGCCTCCCGTGAGAGACCCTCTGTGTCCCCCCAGAGAAGGGGACAGGACATGGGGAAGAGGGGCACAGAGACAGAGGCAGGGAGGGGATGGACAGAGGCCGGTCTGGAAGGAATTAGAACAAGCAGCCTTGGAATCTGGTCGCTCTTCCTGAATCCAATAGAATCGACTTTTGATTTATCTTTGGATTATCTGAGCCACCCCCCTTGGCTGATTGATCATGAATCAGCTGCAGATGTGATTGGGGATTCCCAGAGGGGAGGGAAGAGCCTGGAAAGTGGGGGTCTGCAGGCCTCTGCCTCTAGAGTCGGGGTGTTCAGGGGAAGAAATCCCAGCGGCCCCTGGGTGGGCGCAGGTCTGAGTTGCGTCTGGGCGGTGCTGGCCCAGGGGCCCTTCAGTTCCGAGACCCCCATCTGGGATGTGGGGTGGGGAGGGGGAGCCCACAGGTCCCTGTCCGCACCACCCCCCCACTCCCCAAACTCAGCCCGCTGGTCTGGGGGAAACTGCAGCGCAGCCCCTCCCCCGCCCACCCGCCAGCAGGAGGAGAGAGCTCCTGACCCAGTTTTCTCTCCATTGCCGGGGTGGGTGGGAGGGAGGCGGGAAGGCTTCTTTGCCTGCCGCCCTGGCGTGGGGCTGGTTCGGCTCAGGGAAGGGAGATCCCCCGGCGGACGTTGCCTCCATCCCCTGGTCCTGCCCGCCCCTCTGCCCCGGGGGGATCCCAAGCCAGAGCTCAGAAGGCCCTCCCTGGCTTGGCAAGTCCTTTTTCCAGCTGGCCTCTGGAGCCCCACCACAGCCGCTGCTGGATGGGGAGAGTGAGGGGAGGAAGAGGAAGAAAATCAGCGCAAGAGAGAATCCTCATTCCTAACATTTCCTGAGGACACTTGTCTCCATCACTGAGGGGCAGGCGCAGAGCTATGCAAATCTCAGGCCGAAGGACAGCACCCACCTTCTCTTCAGGAAAGTTCCAGGAAGGCCCATTTTAACCCTCTGCGGCGTGCCTAAGTTAGCAGATCGGGTTGGTTGGAGTGGTTGCTGGCTGGGAGAGGTGGGTAGATAGAAGAGAAAGGGAAATGAAAGCTGTGAGACTCGAGCCCAAACTCCTTTCATTAGACAGATCAAAGGCAGCGGGGGCCCAGAGAGGTGAAGGGACTTACCCAAGGACACACAGCATGAGAGGCAGTGCTGGGATTCAAGCCCTGATTTCTTCCCAGTTGAGTGCATCTTCATCAGCTTGAAGTGAGTGATGCTTACTGCTCCTAGGTACCAAGAGAGAGGCAGGAGGGCCGGGACTCAGGGAACAGGAGCCAACTTTGGTGAGGCATTGGGTCCAGGAGTGGCAGTTTACTGTTGGCCACCCTTATGTATCATTATGCCCATTTTACAGATCAGGAAATTGAGGCTCAGTGACGTGCAGGCTACCAAGTAGCTGTGAGAGGTGAGCCCAGCAGTGTCTGATTCTAAAAGCAGGTTTTTTTCTCTACCCTGCTCTTGGTACTTTGCAGGGTCCCCTTCGGGGGTCTGGCTTACACTTGCCTTTCGGGCCAGCACTCCTTTCTCTACCACTGTGACAACCCAGAGATTCTATTCCTTGGGCTCAAGCTGCCGGGGCTGGTGCCTTTGTCTGTGGTGCTCTGGGTGCCAGCCCAGGAGTCACACCTGTGGAGCTCCAGGCACAGTCCTGATCTCCCCTGAGGCTCAGTGTTTTCATCTGGAAAATGGGCAGAGGAATGAGCACCTTTCGGTGTTGGCATGTGGGCCACGGATGAGGCACTGCAAGCTCCCTAGCAGAGCCCAGCTCGCCCTACGTGCTCCCCACGAGGCAGTGCTTCCTCCTCCAAAGCCCTCCACACCCATGTGCACCACGGACCTGCTCAGTGCGAGGTGCCTTTTGGGGACCCTGGTGATGGCAAAGCTGGGTCCAGTCCTCTGGGTGGAGGTTTGACTTACAGTGTAAACATCAGTGGGTGCTTTGGATTGCCACCATGTCCTGTGAGAGGCCCAGGGTCAGGCCATCTTCACAGCCCCCTGTAAGGCAGGCATCACCGTCACCCCATTTTATAGGGGAGGAAATGGGGGCTCAGGGATGGAGGAAACTTGCTCAGGAACACACAGCTCCCAACTGGCAGAGCTGTGATTCAGATCCAGACCTCCCAGACCGCCAAGCCCAGGCATCTGCTTCTCACTGCACCCCCCCAGTCGAGGCAGCCTAGCACTCGGGGCAGCTTGAGTCTTCCGGGAGGTGAGATTATATTTTGTGGTGGTGGAGGAAAGCTTCAGGAAAGAGCAAGAACTTGAACTGAGCCTTGAAGGCCAGGGAAGTGAAAAAGGACTCAGAAACCAGAGCTGGAGTGTTCGGGGCTGAAAGCAGACCCCAGTGTGGCCAGACCACCCTGGTCCTGGGGGACTGGGGAAGGTGATGGCCAGGGATCTGATGCGCCCTTGTCTTCTTTTCTGCAGTGAATTTGCTGGACACGTCCATCATCCACGGGGACTGGGGCTGGCTCACGTATCCGGCTCACGGGGTGAGTGATGGGCGGGGGCGCCAGTGCTGTCCCTCTGTGAACAGAGAGGCTGTGATGCCCAGTTCTTATCGTCAGGCAGATCAAAAGGAAGCAGAGGCCACGAGAGGTGAAGGGACTTACCCAAGGACGCACAGCAGTCAGAGTCAGAGCTGCTGACTTCTTAAATTTAGCACATGCAGTCTTTTGGAATTCCAGAACCAAGTCCGGGGCCAGCTCCCCCTTCTTCTGGTCTGAGGCCTGGATGTGGTATCCTTACGTCTGTGTCCCAGGCCCATCTGGCCTCCATGGTGATGCTGGGCTCAGCCCATTAGATCCCTGTACTCACAGGCGACTCCCTTCCACCCTCCCAAGGAATTGGCATGGTAACCCCTAGTGTCCAGAGCCGAGGATGCCCTGCCCAGTCCCCCCGATTCTCCTAAATCTCAGGGGGGCAGGGCGGTAAAGCAACACAAGCCCATGAGCTTGGTGGGGTTGGGCCCCACCATCCACAAGCTGAGTGTCCTTGGGTCACCACTTCACCTCCCTGAGTCTCAGTTTTCCTGTCTGTAGAATGGGATGAACACTGGCAACCTCGTGGGGTTTGCTGGGAGGGTGAAGGGAGATGACACATGATCTTGGCACCATGCCTGGCACAGGGTAGGCCTCCATTAAATGTATTATCATCATCATTGTCACTAGTGTGTATTATGGCCGTATCTCACATAAATTCCCTCCTATAAGCTGGATCAGAAACACGCACATCCCCACCGTAGACACAAGCACGTCTGGTACCCACAGCTACTTTCATGACCGCTTCTGCTTCCATGCCTCTGGAGACAGAGTGATAATAATTTTAGTGATGACAATAACACTGAGCTGAGTTTTGAGTGTTTCTTTACTTTGGGGTAAGATTGTAAGCTGGGCTGTCTGGGGGCTGTGACCGGGGCCGGGGCAATCCCGGCTCCTCTCTCTCTGGGGGTCTGTCCCCAGGTGGCGGCAAGCTGAGTCTGTTGTCATCATCCCCATGCACCAGGCTTCAGGGAGTTGAAGGGGCAGACCAGGGCCCCTGAGAGCCAGCAGGGACCCCTTCTGTGCCTCAGCACGTCAGCCCTGCCTGAAGACAAAGGCTTGGCCCTGGGAGTGCCCCTTTACCGCCCAGGGCCTCAGCCTCTCCCTGTGAGGGGCTCTCCTGTGCGTCCCATGCGGCTGTCTCCCGGGGTGTTCGTGCGTGTGAAGGGCTTTGGTGCAGAAACCGGCTCTGCCAGTGGCAGGGGCTGTCCCGAGAGCAGGTGACTGCCTGGCTGTGGGCTGGGGCAGCGTCTCCCCTGAGACTCGGCAGCTGGGCAGGAATGGACTTGAGCCCCTGGTTGGCACTGGATGTCTCTGTCCCTCTGTCCCACTCAGAGCTTAGGACATGGTTTTTAGGGTAACAAGAAGTAGGAAGGATTTTAAGCAGGGGTAGGTGGTGAGAAATATGACTGGACTTTGCTGGTGACGTAAGGTTCTTTTGTTTGCTGGATGCTATGAAGAGTGGCTCGGGGAATTCCCTGTTGGTCCACTGGTTAGGACTCCGCATTTTTACTGCCAAAGGTGCAGGTTCAATAGCTGGTCGGGGAACTAAAAATCTTGCAAGCTGTATGGCACAGCCAAAAACAAACAAGCAAAACCCCCTAAAAAGAGAGTGGTTCAGAGTTACTCATTTCGCTTGATAATTAGAACAAATAATTTATATTCACATAAAGTGAAGTCGCTCAGTCGTGTCCAACTCTCTGTGACCCTGTGGACCATAGCCTACCAGGCTCCTCCATCCATGGGATTTTCCAGGCAAGAGTACTAGAGGGGGGTGCCGTTTCGTTCTCCAGAGGATCTTCCCGACCCAGGGGTCAAAACCAGGTCTCCCACATTGCAGGCAGACACTTTACCGTCTGAACTACCAGGGAAGTCACATAGCTCTTAACAATTTGTGGGCGTTATCTCATCTAACCACCACTACTAATCCTGCAAGTGGTACAGCCATCCCATTTCACAGATGAGGAAGCTGAGGCTCAGAGCAGTGAGAAAAATCTTTCCACCGTCAGGCAGGTTTCAAGTGATGGATGCAAGCTCAGATCTCTCTGGGCCTGGAGCCCTCACTGAGTCCCTGCGTCACCTTGTGAAGGGCTGGGAACCGATCCTGCATTATTTACTGAAACAGGGACCACCTCCTATCAGTACGGGGCCTGGAGATGGGGCTTGCCCAGAGGAGAGAGAAAGCCAGAGAAGATCTCTGTTTCCAAGCTCTGGATCTTGAACCTGTGGCAGGCTGGCAGGTGAAACGCGCAGGTGCCCACGTCCAGGGGGTCTGGGGAGGGGCCTGGGAATCTTTTGTTGAGTAAGTTTGTAGCTGGGAGGAGGTTGATGGTCCCTGCGGTTCCATCCATTCTCTGATTCTGGAGTCTGTTAAGCACCCTGGGTACAAGGGTCATCCGTGACTGTCTCCAGCCTCACCAAGTTATCAGACCGTCAGGCAGGCCGCATAGCCTAAAGCCAGCGGTGCTGGGTCTGGACGAGCTGGTGCTCTGCAGCCTCTAATCAGCGTGACTCAGGCCAGTCCCTTTACCTCGCCTCCACCTCCTCATTTATAACACAAGGACGATCACAGAACCTGCTCCCTGCAGTTGTCATCTGAGAGATGACGCAGGAAAAGGACATTGTACCAGCAAGAAACCAGATGCTCTGAGAGGTTAAGCGTCTCTGCTAAGATCTGGGGAGTCTGGCCTCAGAATTCACGCTTCTAACCAGGCTGCACCCCTCTCTTTGGACCCCTCCGTCCATGCACTGGGTCATGCTCCACCTCACCTGGTGAATTAACAGCCACTCATGAATATTCCTTTTTATTGTCTCTTGATCCTCACCAGCCCCTGGAGTGATGAAAGGGGCAGGCGTTAGCTACCTCGGTTTACCTGTGAGAAGTCCAAAGCTCAGAGAGGGAATGTGATCTGCCCAGCCGTGCACAGTTGGTTTGCTGCTTTCGGTTCCTGGAAGGGAAGAGTTCCGTAGGGATAGTGGGGGCTGGGGAGGGGGGCGGTATGTGCCAGGGGCCAGAGAGGCAGCTGGGGTGGGCATGGCACCCAGCATGAGTGGGGATGCCCCAGGTAGAGAACAGGGCTGATTGTGCCCTTGTACCACCCGCCAGGAATGTGTGCCACTCTCTGTGTTTGCGGCAGCCCCTGAGGCTAAGCCAGGCCTTTGGCCCTGCTCGGGCGGCTGGAGCAGACTGGGATCGAGCTGATTAATTTATCCGGGTCCCTGGCAGGAAACAGACAGTGAGCAGCTGGCTGGCTCTTTGGTGCTCCATTAATTGTGACAATGACTTTAACCCCAGATGTGACACGGTGCTGCCCAGAGCCCCAGCTGCAGAGTAGGACGCGGCGTAGGGGTCCTTCTTGGGGTGGGGGGCGTGCAGGAAGCATACAGTCTTTCAGGTGAGGCTGGCACGGCCTGGTCTGCTTCCCCAGGGGTCCCTGGAGGCAGGCACGGGGGTGATGGCAGTCCAGCATCGTGTCAGTCCCCTTCTGGGCCAGGCCCAAGCTAAGCACTGGGCAGTTTTCTTTTCCGTTCATCCTCTCAAGTCTCACTGAAGTGGGGCCTTTCTGAGCCCCTCTCACAGATGAGCAGGCCGAGGATTGAGACCATATAGCTGACCAAGCTGAAGTCAGATCAAGGGGCTTTTGTCGGGCAGGGAAGACTCAGGATGCCTCAGATCCCCACTCTAGTGCTTGTGGGACAGCTCGGGACCCTGCCGGTTCTCAGAGCACAGTGAGGAGTGGTCTTTGCTTCCTCCCCCTCCTCCCAAACTGTCCTCCCCTCTCCGACCCCTGCTTAAGCCATAGGGCCCCTAGTTCAGAGACAATAACCACAGAGACCCAAGAGAGATCACGGCCCTGCGTCTCTGATGCACCCAGGACAGCGACCCCAGAGCCTGTCTCCTCCGTCCGCCCTTGGCGCCCAGCCCCTCCTCAGAACCCTGAGGAGTCCACTGAACTCAGCCCAACAGCGACTACTCCCGGCCGATCAGCATTCTGCCGCTAAGGAAGCTGCGGCCCAGAGAGGAGTGGCCATTTGCCCAAGGTCGCAGAGCCAGTTGAGACTGAACACAGGCCTCTCGACTTCCGTTTCATTTCTCAATGCTGTGTCTTCGGCGTGGCTCTTCTGTGTCCAGACTGGGCTTGCTGAACATTGCTGGCCCTTGCCAGCCTCTGCTGGGGCTCTTCTCTCCTGCCCCTGCAGGAAGGCCCAGCCTCAGCCCTGCAGGAGGTTTTGCCACACCCTGAATGCCCACACCCTCCACACTCTATCTGTGAGAACGTGAGGGGGCTTGCGGGGAGAGAGTATTTCTTGTGCAATTCTTTTTATTAGTTCAGTCGCTCAGTCATGTCTGACTCTTTGCGACCCCAGGGACTGCAGCACGGCAGGCCTCCCTGTCCATCACCAACTCCCAGAGTTTACCCAAACTCATGTCCATTGAGTCGGTGATACCATCCAACCATCTCATCCTCTGTCGTCCCCTTCTCCTCCTGCGGCAAGATACACTTAGCATAACATTTGCCATCTTAGCCACTTGTGAGCCTCCAGTTCAGTGGCATTGAGTCCATTCACACTGTTATGTGACCGCCACCCCCGTCCATCTCCAGAATGCTTTCATCTTCCCAGACTGAAATTCTGTGCCCATTAAACTATAATAACTTCATGGCCCTCTTGCCTCAGCCCCTGGTAAGCACCGGTCTACTTGCTGTCTCTAGGAACCTGCTGTAAGTGCCTCGCACAAGTGGAAGCATACAGGACTTGTCCTTTGGTGTCTGGTCTACTTCACACAGCATAAGGCGTTCAAGGCTCCTCCATGTTGTATGTAGAACGTGTCAGAATTTCCCGAGGCCCCGCTGTATCAGTGCGCACATTTTCTTTGTCCATTTATGCGCTGGGGGACATTTGCGTTTCCACCTCTGGGCTGCGATAAGCACGGGTGTGCAGATCTCTGGTTGTGTCCCTGCTTTTGTTTCTTTCGGGTGCACACCCAGAAGAGGAACTTGCAGTGATTCTATGCTTAATTTCGTGGTATTCGCTGTTTTCCACAGTGGCTGCACCAGTTAACATTCCCACTAGCAATGCACAGGGTTCCAGTTTCTCCACAGCCTCACCAACCCTCGTTATTTTCAATTGCTTTGATAATAGCTAATGGGTGAGAAGTGGTATCTCACTGTGGTTTTGATTTGAATTTCCTGAATGCTTAGTGACGCTAAGCATCTTTCCACGTGCTCTTTAGCCATCTGTGTATCTTCTTTAGAGAAAAGTCTATTCGCGTCCTTTGCCCGTTTTCTAATTAGGTCTGTCTGGTTCTTTGCTTTTCAACTGTAGAAGTTCTTTATATATTCTGGATACTAATCCCTTATCAGATACATGGTTTGCAGGTGTTTTCTTCCGTTCTGTGTGTCGCCTTTTCACTCTGTTGATTGTGTCAGTGATGGGGGAGCGTTATTAGTCACTCACTCGTGTCCGACTCTTTGTGACCCTGGGGACTGTAGCCCACCAGGCTCCTCTGTCCATGGGATCCTCCAGGCAAGAGTACTGGAGTGGGCTGCCATTCCCTTCTCCAGGGGATCTTCTGAATCAGTGAGGCCTGGCCCGCATGTGACACAGAAGTGATCATACTCACCTGTCCTGCCTCCCGGTGCCCCCTTACCCAGGGCAGCCCCTGGTGGGGGCAGAAGGAACATCACACTCAGTGAGGCAGAGCAATCCATCCATCAGACAGTCACTCAACAAGCACCAGTTCAGGGGGTGCTGCTGAAGGATTTGAGGCCAGGGTACCACATAGCGTCATGCAATTAAAAAGATCTTTCTGGCAGCTGATGTGAAAACTGGACCAGTGGGCTCACTGACTTCCCCACGCAAGTCACCCTACTCTGGGAGTGACAGAGCAGCTGTGTAGAAATGAGGTCAGAGCTGTGTGGCTTTGGCCTCAGTTCCAGTCCTGGCTCCGTCACTCAATAGCTGTGTGACCCTGGACACACGGCTCTAGGTCTGAACCCCTCGGTTCTGTGAAAAGGCAGCAGATAACGCTTCCCCAGGATATCCCTGGTGGCTCAGACAGTAAAGAATCCGCCTGCAGTGCGGGAGTTGGAAGAGACACAGGTTTGATCCCTGGGTCGGGAAGATCCCCTGCAGAAGGGAATGGCAACCCGCTCCAGTACTCTTGCCTGGAGGATCCCAGGGACAGAGGGGCCTGGTGGGCTACAGTCCCCAGGGTCACGAAGAGTCAGACAGGAGTGAGTGGCTAATGGCACTCCCCGTAACCACGTGTGTAGGATGCTTGGCCTCTTGATGGCTGACAGTCCGCTGGAGGCTGGAGAATGTTCAGTCTTCTTTCCCAGACCTCCCCTAGCACCGGGCGCGTGGCTTGTGGCAAGAGCGGGCCAGCCGCTGCCTCTCGCTTCAGCTGGCTGTGGTCTCTCTGCCCGCAGTGGGACTCCATCAGTGAGGTGGACGAGTCCTTCCGGCCCATCCACACCTACCAGGTCTGCAACGTCATGAGCCCCAACCAGAACAACTGGCTGCGGACCAGCTGGGTGCCCCGTGACGGCGCCCGGCGCGTCTACGCCGAGATCAAGTTCACCCTGCGGGACTGCAACAGCATGCCCGGCGTGCCGGGCACCTGCAAGGAGACCTTCAACCTCTACTACCTGGAGTCGGACCGCGACCTGGGCGCCAGCACGCAGGAGAGCCAGTTCCTCAAAATCGACACCATCGCGGCCGACGAGAGCTTCACGGGGGCCGACCTGGGCGTGCGGCGCCTCAGGCTCAACACGGAGGTGCGCGGCGTGGGGCCCCTCAGCAAGCGCGGCTTCTACCTGGCCTTCCAGGACATCGGCGCCTGCCTGGCCATCCTGTCCCTCCGCGTCTACTACAAGAAGTGCCCCACCATGGTGCGCAACCTGGCCGCCTTCTCGGAGGCGGTGACGGGGGCCGACTCTTCCTCGCTGGTGGAGGTGCGGGGCCAGTGCGTGCGGCACTCCGAGGAGCGGGACACACCCAAGATGTACTGCAGCGCGGAGGGCGAGTGGCTGGTGCCCATTGGCAAATGCGTGTGCAGCGCGGGCTACGAGGAGCGGCGGGACGCCTGCGTGGGTGAGCACGCCTCTGCACGGGTGGGCTGACGGCTGGGCTCAGTACCGGCAGGGCTGACAGGGCTGGGGCGGGGGGGGTGGTTGGCAGGCAGGGTTGGCACAGTCAGCAGGTGTCTGGGTGGTGCTCACAGCACCTGGGAGGATGCATGAAGCCCTAGTGTTCCTGTGTCTCCAGGCCACCTGTGTGTGTCTTGCTGGGAGGGAAAAACACCACAGCCAGATAGACCCTCCATGGGTGTTGTGGAGAGCTCCATCTCTGGGCACGTGTGTGATTGGGGTATACTAACTAGGTACATACCTGTGTTAGGGGACAGCGATGGAACCTACCACAGCCGGCACTATTCTAAGCGCTTTTCACATATGAATGCATTTACTCCCCAAAGCTATCCAGTGAAATAGGAGCTTTTATTATCCTGGGTTTAGAGATAAGGATGCTGCAGCCCAGAGAGGCAAAGTAACTTCCCCAAGGTCACACAGCTGGGAAGTCACAGAGCTGTGATTTGAATTCAGAAGTCTGGCTCTAGAGTCCAGACTCAGAACCACTGAACCGCTACCCTATTGAGGAGGGGGTGTCGATTGGAATCTGGGCTCTGGGTGAATGCACATGTGGCGTATAGGGGCATTGTGAAGATAGGCGGGCAGGGACAGCCAGGGTGTTTCTGGGTTGCATTGGGTGTGTGCCTGCGAGCAGGCAGAACTTAGCTAGAGATGTGGGGGAGGGGACAGCTGAGAGCACCTGGGTCTTGAAATAGCACCTGTTCCCACAGGCATTCTGCTGGGGTTCCCATGTCACAGACCAGGAGCAGGGCCCAGAGTCCAGCTGTGTGCATGTGTGTGTGTGTGTGTGTGTGTGTGGTCAGCAGACACGCATCTTGGATCGGTGCAGCCAGGCACCCCGACAGCCCAGGCACACAGGAAGAGCTGGCGAGCTCACACAGCTGGTGCCCCAGCTATTAATGGTCTTGGCCTGGCTGCCCTCTGCTGTCCCTTGATCTCCCCAGGGGCTGGACACATGGCAGGCCAGCCATTCAGCCCAGCCTGGTGAAGCCTGCTGTGGGGACCACTGGGTCTCCTGGGGAGGAGATGTTCCTAGGCAGGGATCAGAGAGACCAGGGCCTGTCCCCCAGATGGCCTCAGGGAAGACTGGGATGGGGCCCTGAAAGACACTCAGAATATCCTCAAACCCCTTAACTGCTCCTACACAGGCCCCGGGGCCACACTTAGAGGGACCCTTGGGCCTCTCAGCACCATGCCTCTGTCCTAGCCAGCAGGAAGGCCCCTGGGTGCTCACAGGAGCAGCACACAGGCTGGCCATTTCAGGCGATGCTCAAGGTGGCTTCAGAGACCACCCCAGTCCACTTTAGGAGTTGTCTTGCCCCAGGAACTCCGGGACCAGATTCTTCCGTCCAGCCACCAGGCCTTTTCTGGCCCTTCTCTGGGGCTGTTTGATTTTCTTGTACATGTGTGCTAAATCACTTCCATTGTGTCCAACTCTTTGTGACCCTTATAGACTCTAGCCTGCCAGGCTCCTCTGTCCATGGGGTTCTCCAGGCAAAAACACTGGAGTGGGTTGCCATTTCCTTCTCCAACGCATAAAAGTGAAAAGTGAAAGTGAAGTCACTCAGTCGTGTCCGACTCCTAGCGACCCCATGGACTCCAGCCTACCAGGCTCCTCCATCCGTGGGATTTTCCAGGCAAGAGTACTGGAGTGGGGTGCCATTGCCTTCTCCCCCTTATTCTGATGGGGATAATAAAATCTCTTAGAGACAAGTTTTCAAGTGTTTGCCATGCGCCAGGCACTTTAACGAGCACTCCATACAGATCATGTCAGTACCTCATCCATGCAAAGGGGATAGGGGCACAGCACCTCCCTGTCTCCAGGGAGTTCACAGCTTCTCATCTTTACAATAGTCCTCAAAGCTAGGTATTGTATCCCCATCTCACAGATGGGGAAAACTGAGTCCCCTCAACTTAAGTAGCAGAGTAGGGATGTGATCCCATGTTTCCTCACTCCAGAGCCCTGAACAGCTTCCTCTGTCCACAAAGCCCTCTGCAAAGCCTTGCTTCCCACCTCCCTGGCGTAACATTAAAACAGTAACCAGGACTGTATAAGCTGTAATAGTCGGGTGGGCCAGCCTGTGGATACCTGCTCAAGTTCAGCTGTCTCCAGCCCTGGGTTGAGCCAAGGAGAACATCAGGCCACTTGTTTGTCCAGCGTGCATCCTTGCCCTTCGAGGGAGACTGGTCCTCCTGACTTTGGGGTGGGGGCCTCACTCAGAGGTACTGCTCCTTTTTGGGTGGAGATGGAAAGTGAAGCCCACAGAGGGAATGCATCTTGCCCAAGGACCCACAGCATGTCAAGGGCAGGAGTCCTGGTGAAAACCCCAAGGCTTGAGCAGCTGGACGTCCTCAGAGCTGGGAGAAGTCAAGGCCACTCCCATTTCCTGACACTTCTGGCACGTTAATAAAAAATAATAAAGTAATGCCAAAGCAGGGTTAGGGAATTGCAGCCTGTTTTGATTTTTACATTTAAATCACAATACAACATAATTATGCCAGTTGCAAGATAATTACAGGTTTTATAAAAAAATATTAATTCATCGTGCACTGCAGGCAATGGGGTTTGGGGACAGGATGCCAGTTTTAAATCATGCAGGGAAAGACGTTTCTCAACCCTGTCGGTGGGCGTGTGCAGTGTCTGCTGACCTCTTTTGAAGAAGCAGCACAGGTGCAAAACTGAGGTGCTTGCCTAATGGGAGCCCGGGGCCAGCGGCCCTGTGGGGGCCCAGGGACCCCCACCCACTCCTTGGTGGGCAGCCCGCGAACTGAGGGGGCTAGGGGCCTAAAGGAGCTGGGCACAGACTGGGCGTGCCTTTGCTGATCTACTTGAGATGACCTCAAAGCTGCAGCCCTGTACCCAGCCTGAGCGGGACCTCCGGAGACCCATGGGGCCCTGCCCTTCTCCTTTGGGCAGTTCTCTCTGAGCAAACAGGGCTGGGTGAGGGGGTCCCAGCCTCCCCTGCCTGGGTGCCCCTCCACCTTCTTTCTAGCGACAGGAGAAGGGACCCGGCGCTTGAGGGCTGCAGCAGCGGCCAGGCCTATGGCGACAGCCGTCAGGCTCCCGTCTCGGTGGTCTCACCCTCGTGGCTCCCCTCAGAGTGGTCCAGCAGCCATCAGTTTTACAGAGATGACAGTAAAGCCCAGGAGAGGCGACCAGCCCAATCAAGTGGCTTTTTAGAAGCCTTCCTGAGACCGCGTTTGGGCCTCGGGGACCCACGGAAGCACGTCAGAGCCGGGCGGAGCTAGTGCAGTTTACCTGTGGGGAAAAGGGCCCAGAGAGGCCAAGTGACCGTCCTGAGAGCGCACTGCTAGCAGTAGTTGATTGAATCCCAAATCTCCCAAGCGCCTGACCAGAAAACTCCCCACGCCACCCAATTCCTGACCCACTGACCTTCCCCCCGCCACCCACGTGGCTGTGCCCCCTAACCCCAAATCCAGAGTAGAAGGGCCTCTCAGAACACCGCACAACACAGCAGCCGCCCAGAGTCCCAAGTCCCTAGCACTGTCCTTTCTGCCACCTGGATGCAGAGTATAAGCCACCCTCTGCGGCCCTAATCATCTTTCTATAAATATCAGAGCATCTCATTTCGAAGGGGCAGCATGAACAACGAGCTCCTTTGCCTTCCTGACTGTGTTTAAAATCTGATTTAGAATTAATTTCCTTTGGTCGGCCACCGGCAGACACCTTATTTGTCAAATCTCAAGCTCTTCGCGGGGGAGAGGAGAGAGGTGGCCGGGGCCCCCGGCAGCTGCCGGCCTGACAGGCGGCCTGGGCAAGGTGCCCTCGGCAGGGGCGGGAGCCCCTCCTGGCCCGCAGCCGACACCGGGCACCGCAGACGCCGGAAGCGCCCTGGGTCGGCAGGCCCCAGCCCAGAGCCGCTCCATCTGTCTCGGCCATTAATTCCCGGCTCTGCCTCCAGGTCTCCGGGCTCCCCGAGGCCTGGTGATTAGTATTCTTATTAAAGATTATTTTATTTTCATTGAGCGGATTAATCTAGCCTTGACACTTTATAGCCATATGGGTATTAGCCGAGCGTGAGAGAACCACCCCCCGGTGGACTGGCGGGATGGCGGAGCTGCCTCTAAGCCGAGGCCGGGTGTTGAGAGGCTGGCGGGGGAAAGGCCCCGGCTCCTCTGGAGGCTCCCCCTCAACCTGGGTTTGCATCCTGGCTCAGCTGGCAGCCTGGGGCGAGGCCCTCAAGCTCCCCCGAGCTTCTGTTTCCCCTCTGCCAAACAGATGTATTCACACCCACTAAGTAGAGTGGTCGTAACAAGTGCTGGGCACTGTGCTGGTGTGAATTCACGTGTGTTCACCCCTGCCATTCTCACAACAGCCCTCGGAGGTGGCAGCTATTCTTATCCCCATTTTCCAGATGGAGACACTGAGGCCCAGCAACTTGCCCAGGGTCACTTAGCCTCGGGGAGGGAGGGGACTGGATGAGCAAAGGAGCCCAGCAGGCAGCCTGCTCCCAAGTTTCTGCTCTTGACGGAGGACCCGCTGAACTCTGAATGGTCCGGGACTCCAAACACGAAGGCTGTCCTGGGGCGCTTCCTCAGTGCCACGTGTGACACAGAGATGTCACGTCATACATGGACTGGTCTGCCCCTCACTGCTCAGAAAGCTCCCTGAAAGCAGCGTTAGCTCTTGTTTGTCTCCAATCCATCGCAGAAGCTCGGGAAATGTGGGTGAAGGAGCAGACGAGAGACAGAATAAGCAAGCGGTTCCCACGACATTAATCGATGTGGATCCGATGATTCCAGTGTGATAGAACGTCATTTAGCTCACCAACAGATTGGATAAATATTTGCTGGCGAAGTGTAAAGCCTGTTTCCTGTGCCTGCTTCCTGGGCTCAGAAGGACGCTCTTGGGCTGTGCCCCAGAACTGGGCCTCCTGGGGGGCTCCCGGAAAGAGGAAGCAAGGTCACATGATGTCAGCTAGGAGCCCCCCCACAACTCCAAGCACCTGGCCCCAGTCAGGGGCCTCCCCAGGGGCCAGGGAAGGGGTCTCAAAACTGAACCACGTTCGCTCCGACTCCCCAGCCTTCTGGCTTCACAGTCTCTTGAGTCTGGAAAGCAACTTAAGGATGTCATCATGTCCCCTGATTGCAAGTTTCCTCCCAAGTTTGTAGAATTTTACAAATTAACTGGAGTTTAGCTATTATAATCGAGATACAATCAAATCAAATGAAGCTTCTCTCAAGCTCCGAGTTTTCCCAAACAGGACTAGGCAGAGACAGAGCCCAGTATTTCCTGGTGGTCCCTGTCTCAAAGCATTCAGTTCCACAGGTGGAGCTGGGAGCTGCCTGACGGGGTGGCATTTGGTCCTCTTGAACTCCTGGGGTCTGTCTCTGCTCAGAGCAGATAATGGAAGGATTAGCTCACTTTGAAAACTCCCACCAGTGCTGACAGCTCTATGCTGGGCCAGACCCTAGGAACTCTGAGATGAATAAGGCCCTACTCAGAGAGATCATCTGCCCTCAAGGAGAGAGAGTCAGATACACAGATGAAAAAAACACAGCCGTAGTGTTGCAGGTGGTGAGACTAAGCAGGGATGCAAAGAGAGAGAGGGGGTGGTCGCGTCTGTGTGTGTATGTGTGTGTGTGTGTATGTGGAGGTGTCCAGAAAGTCTGCATCAAACGCACAGTGAAAAGGAATTTGAAAGAATTTTACAGGGAGATGAAGGAGAATGGGTACAGTACGTGCAAAGGCCCTGACGCATGGAGTACGGAGATTGGCCGGTCCTCCAGTTCGACCTGAGAAAGGGGGGCATGAGAGGTGGCACTGATGGGGGCTTCCAGGGGCCTTTGAATGCCAGGCTTCATTGTCAAGGCCACGGGGAGCCTGCGAGGGTTTGGATCAGCAGTGTCACTCGAGAACCCCCCAACACGCTCATTTGCCCTCCCTGTACAGCTGACTTGTTCTCGGGGTGGGTCGCTCCACCCACCATTTACCATCTGCCACATCCTCAGCTTTTATTTTCTTCTGGAAATGATCACAGCTGCTTTTACTGAGTCTTCCCACCCCCCCACCCCCCGCCCTGAAAAAGGCCAGCTTCTTGAGGGCAGAGACCATGAGGACCTTGTTCAAGACTGTGTCTCTGGCACCCAGCTCAGAGCCTGGTGTAGACTAGGTGCTCCTGGAAATGGGCAGAAGGAATGGGGTGGGCTGGGGCTGGGGCAGCAGGGCTGGGGGCTGCTTGGCCATCAGAGCAGAGACGCGTGGCAGGTGAGGCAGAGGGTGGAGAGAGGGTCAGATGTGAGACGCGTCAGTCCCAGCCACGGCGATGGTGACTCGGGTTCTGGGAGGGTCAGGAGCCCGCAATTCCCGGACAGTCGGCATCGCTCAGGGCACTTGTAAGACACAGCTTCCCAGGCCACACCCCTCACTCTCCTAACTCGGTGACTGTGATGGGGCCAGGGTCCGCGTTTTCGTAGGGATGCCTCCATGTCTGTCCACATCTGGGGGCCTCTGGTCTCATCACTCATCTTTCTGGCCAGGTCTCTTGCCCACCCCCATTCCCTGGCTGGCTTTCTTGTCCCCTCCCCCACCACGCAGGACCAATTCCTGGGGTTTTTTGGCCCCCTTGGATTCTTCCCTGATGGCTCAGACGGTAAAGCGTCTGCCCGCAATGCGGCAGACCCAGGTTCAGTCCCTGGGTCGGGAAGGTCTCCTGGAGAAGGAAATGGCAACCCACTCCAGGATTCTTGCCTGGAAAATCCCATGGACGGAGGAGCCTGGTAGGCTGCAGTCCATGAGGTTGCAAAGGATCAGACACGACTGAGTGACTTCAACTTTCTTTCACTTCCTTTGGATTCTTAGCCATGACCCCTGCCCCTGAGGCTAGCGGTGCCCTGTGAGGGACAAAGCCTGGGAGCCTGGGCGGGAGGGGTTGTTGGAGATGAGGGGCACTCAGAGAGGTTTCTTCCTGAGCCAACTGTGGGCTGGTTCTCAGGTGTCAGGGTCCCAGCCTCCGCTCTGCCCCTGCCTTGCCGTGCAGCCCTGTGTAAGTCACCGGCCGCCTCTGAGCCTCAGTCCCTGCACGCACAGAGGAGAATAGGAAAGGGGTGATGCTGGAGGTCTGGACGGCTGTCCCCTGGGGAGCCCCGGGCCTGAGAGCCCCTCCCTGAGGCCCGTCAGTGGGGCCTGGCTGGCTTACCCGAGGCCACCTTCTCCTCCACAGCCTGTGAGCTGGGCTTCTACAAGTCGGCCCCCGGGGACCAGCTCTGCGCCCGCTGCCCTCCCCACAGCCACTCTGCGGCCCCTGCCGCCCAGGCCTGCCGCTGTGACCTCAGCTACTACCGGGCAGCACTGGACCCGCCGTCCGCCGCCTGCACCCGTGAGTACCGCCCTGTGGCCCCAGAGACCAGGACCCCGTGTCCCCAGGGAGCCAGGTCTCTGCCGGTGAGACAGGGACAGGTGACTGTCTTGGGCCAGGGATCAGTCTGGGCCTGGGGTTGACTCCGACCCTTCCACCATGCCCTTGACCTCTCTGGGCCCCCAGCTTCTTCTCATTGGTCACCTGCCATCTCTCCAGGGAAATCTTGCCTTTCCTCCCTCAGTCTGTCCTCTCTGCTCTGAAGGGCAGAACAAGAGCTGGACCCCTCCCTTTCCAGCACTGGGTGACCATGGCACCTTCTGACCCAGTGGTCATCCCAGTGGCCCGGGGGCCGGGGTGGGCGAGCGGTGTGGAGGGGGTTGCCCCGAGGCAAGGCGATATCAGAAGATGCCCCCATCAGTGACGACCTTGATGCATTGGTAGGAGCTCCTGAGTGCTAGGAGCTGCTATTGTGTGGGGGGACAGAAGATGCCTGCGTAGAGCATGAGCTGATCAAGTGCCTGTGCCCCCGGGTGTACAGTGCACACACGTGTGTGCATCTGGGTGCCTGCAGTGGCCTCCTGAGTCCCTGTGGAGCTCTGTGAGCTCGGCGTGTGCACACCTGGCCAGCCAGGGAGACGTGTGCCTGGAGAGCGTGTGCGCACGCCCGTACCTGGGGCACTCTGAGAGACCTGGACCCCGGGCCCGCAGGGCTGCGTGGCTGTCAGTGTTTCTGCCGATGCAGGTCCTCACTGGCCTCCTGGCCTCCTCTGCCCTCACCCGGAGGGGCCTGTCACCCCCAGCCCAGCTGGGAGGAGCTGCAGCCAGTTCAGCCCCACCCGCTCTTCGCCTGCCCTGGGCTCTTGGGATGGCGTGAGGGGGGCCTGACGCGGCGCTGAGGAGCTTTGCCCTAGAATTTACCCCCCAACATGATCTCTGTGTTCCCTGCCCCCGCCTCCAACCCCACTCAGCCCCAGGCCCCCTGCAGAGGCCGGTGAGGGCCCAGGTGTGCTCAGATATCATGTACACACTCATATGCCATACACTCACACCACAAACACACACACATACACACCAGGTGTACTCATATACCATACACTCACACACCACACCACACACACACACGCACACACACACACACACAGAGGTGTACTCATATACCGTACCCACACGCACTCATATACCACACCCCCACACACCACACCACACACACGCACACACACACACACCCACACACCACACCACACACACGCACACACACACACACCCTCCCTTCACTCTTCCTCCCCAGACTTCCTGTCCCTTTGCCCCTGGGGCACCTGCAGGCACAGAGGGGAAGGCGAAGGACACAGTGACCGCTCTGGGCTCCTCAGGCCGAGTGAGCCCAGCTCTCGCTCGTGGACACTTGCTTTCAGCTAGCTGGCCTCCGATTTCTCCCCACATCCACGATGCAGTGTCCTCCACTTCTAGGAACGTTACGCTTGTGAAAAGCTTGACTTCTGCCTTCCATACCCTGCAGATTCGAAGGTTTCTCTGTGATTCTGAGATTCTGTTTTCTTAAAATCTAAAATTCCCTGTTTGGGATTCTGAGAGTTGAAATTCTGAGCCTCGGGGGTCTCCATTAACCCCCCCTTCACCTCTGTTCAAACCCCCACCCCTGGGACCCTACCCCAGCCCCCAACCCCTAGCCCCATCCCTTTCCTCTATGTCCTTGTGCTGACCAAGGTGGGGGGCCCACCCTGGGATGGTGGGGAGGGAGGGGTCTCTTGGGACACAGGCTCCACTCTCCTCCACCACAGCGTTCCGTGTCCTTTACATGGAGTCCAGCCGGGGGTTAAGGAGTGGAGTGTGGGTTGCAAGTGCCTGGAGCATCTCACCCAGGGTGACTGCTGTGTGCAGCATCTCCCCAACTCTGGAGGAAAAGTTTGTGAAGCAGGCTTTCTATGAAGCAGACCCCGGCATCCCTGTGGTCTTGCATGGGGAGGGTGGCTTCCATGCCCAGACCCTGACACTGCGCTCCTCACTCTGAGGGCAGAGACACCACCTGTGCCCTTGGGGAGCTTCCAGAGGATCCAGTAGGTGTGCCTTCATCCCAAGGGAGCCCCAGGGATCACGGGGAACCATAGCCCTTCCCGATCTGGTGAGGGAAACTAGACCAGCCCAGATGAACACCCACCAGGCCCACCTGTCTCTCTGTATGCCCCAGGGCCCCCCTCGGCGCCGGTGAATCTGATCTCCAGCGTGAACGGGACATCTGTGACCCTGGAGTGGGCCCCTCCCCTAGACCGGGGTGGCCGCAGCGACATCACCTACAATGCCGTGTGCCGCCGCTGCCCGTGGGCCCTGGGCCACTGCGAGACGTGTGGGAGCGGCACCCGCTTCGTGCCCCAGCAGACCAGCCTGGTGCAGGCCAGCCTCCTGGTGGCCAACCTGCTGGCTCACATGAACTACTCCTTCTGGATCGAGGCGGTCAACGGCGTGTCCGACCTGAGCCCCGAGCCCCGCCGGGCCGCCGTGGTCAACATCACCACGAACCAGGCAGGTAGGCGGAGGTGCCGGTCCCCAGCTCCCCAGCCCTCGCCCTCCACAGCCTCAGAGCTGCAGGTTGCATTTGGGCAAGTGCCCACCTGTCTAACTCTGTCCTCCTGACCAGGATGCCGAGCTACAGGCTTTACACGCCCTTAGAAAAACAGAACACGTGCTCTTTGCGATCCTGTGGGCTGTAGCCCGCCAGGCTTCTCTGTCCATGAACTTTTCCAGGCAAGAATACTGGAATGGGTTACCATGCCCTCCTCCAGGGGATCTTCCCAACCCGGGGATTGAACCCATGTCTCGTACGTCTCCTGAGTTGGCAGGCGGGTTCTTTGCCACTGGCACCACCTGGAAAGCCCTCCTATAAGTGGGAGTGATCCAGAAAGCCCTGAGGTAGACCAGCATGACCATCCAAGGCCTGGGTTCCAGAACTTTTCCCTCTGCCTCTGTTTCCTCCCTGATGCAGTAGGAATAATCATACCTGTGCGATTACTGTCATGAGGCTTAAGTGAAGGAAATAAAAATGCTGAGCCCAGCACCTGGCCTGTGGTACGTGCTCAATAAATGTCATTAAAAAAATCAAGTCACTCTGATTGTCATTTTCCAGAACAGCAGCCACTGCTGTCCCTGGGATGGTTTTGGCCACACCAGTTTGGACAACAGCCATTTAGCTCTCTGTTTCTAGCCAGTCGTTGGGCTGAATATAGCCCCTTTCTTTCCCCATCCTGGTGGGTCCTGCCTGTTAAGCAGCGGCCTGACCCGAGAGCCCTCTGCGGCAGCTCTCCCATTAACAGCCCCCTGGCACGTGCCCTGTGGCTCCTCACCACCCCCACTTTCGTGTCCTCTAACACCACGCAGGCCTGGCCCAACAACTCTGTTCCCATTGTGTTACTAAGGAGGACACTGAGGCCCAGAGCCACCCAGGGTCTTTGCATAAGAGTGGTTGAGTCAGGATTCGAACCCAGGTCTGTCTCGCTTCCAAGTGAAACAGGCTTCCCAGCCCAGAGCCCAGGGCACCCCCCTCCCAGAGGCCAAGGCTTCATCCTCCCAAGAGACCCTCATTCCTCTGGCATCTGTGGAGCACCCATCAGATGCCAGGCTGTCCGCTCGATGCTGATGACTCAGAAAGGATTAGGCCCTGCCCCTGCCCACGTGTCTCTGGGGAGGCCGAGGCAGGTGACCAGCTAGTCGGGGGTGAAGGAGAACCCAGAGTTACTCACACGGCTCAGGGGCTCCCTTGTTAAAAAGAACAGCCTCCCAAGAACCCACACGCCCTTCCAGCCACCAGACTACTTCTTTTCACGTGAAAGCTTCCTGAAAAGAACTGTCATGCTCACACACCTGTGTCCTCTCCTCTGCGGACACCTTTGGGCACCTCCAGTCAGACACCTTTGCCCGCCTGTCCCTAGAAATTCAGCTTGCAGTGGGTACTCACTCCCCTGCTCTTTTGCTTTCCATGCCCAGGCCCACCCGCCATTTTTCATCCACCTGTCTAGCCTGTCCTCCGTCTCTACCAGCCCCTCTTTTCTCAGTTCGGTTCAGTTCAGTCGCTCAGTTGTGTCCAGCTCTTTGTGACCCCATGGACTGCAGGACACCAGGCCTCCCTGTCCATCATCAACTCCCAGAGTTTACTTAAACTCATGTCCATCGAGTCGGTGATGCCACCCAACTATCTCATCCTCTGTCGTCCCCTTCTCTCTTGCCTTCAATCTTTCCCAGCATCAGAGTCTTTTCAAATGAGTCAGTTCTCCCCATCAGGTGGCCAAAGTATTGGAGTTTCGGCTTCGGCATCAGTCCTTCAAATGAATATTTAGGACTGATTTCCTTTAGGATGGACTGGTTGGATCTCCTTGCAGTCCAAGGGACTCTCAAGAGCCTCCTCCAACACCACAGTTCAAAAGCATTGCTTCTTCAGCGCTCAGCTTTCTTCATAGTCCAACTCTTACATCCATACTTGGCTACTGGAAAAATGATAGCTTTGTCTAGACCTTTGTTGGCAAAGTAATGTCTCTGCTTTTTAATATGCTGTCTAAGTTGGTCATAGCTTTTCTTTGGAGGAGCAAGCGTCTTTTAATTTCATGGCCAATAACTCTTCTCTAACAACTTCCAAAAGCTGGACGACCCCCAGCTGGTCCAGGACCCTCCTCTCTTTCCTACTCACCCAGCCCCATTTCTCCTGAGTGAGGACTTCTTATCAAGGGTCCTCCAGCCTTTGGAGGGTGAGCAGCAGGGAAACAGGAAGGCTGTGGCCAGAGGGGGCAAGAGGGGACGAGGTTACATCTCCGAGAGCAGTCCCCTCCATTTGGCTGTGGCCGGGTAGACATCTGACATTCTCATCAGGCTCACGTCAGAGGCCTTTGCCCAGAATGCAGGAGGTGGGGAGGAAATGGGAGGATGAGGGAATGAGCCAGGGGGTAAAAGGGTGATCTAGTGTGGCAGCCAGGGTACTTGAGCTTACGTGGGCAGCGGGTCAGCTCATGTCCCTTCTCTAAGTAGCCAGCATCAACACACTCACGTCCTCCAAACCCAGGCAGTGAGGGTGCCTGTTCCTTTGACTCTTTCCCCGCCTTCTTTTCTTCCTCCTTCTCTGACCAGTCCTGAGGTCCTGCTGCACAACCCCTGAGGCCCTGGGCAGGGGCGGGCAACGTAGCAACACAGACGTCAGGGCGGATGAGAGGGGCTGCTCAGGAGGGCTGGCAGGGGTCCAGCAAACTTTCTTCTGGCTTGGCCAGGGAGGAGGCAGTGGAAGTTGGGGTGGTCAGGCCTCACGTGGGTCCAGCCCAGCCCGGCTTCCTAGATGAGAGCCAGGCTGCTCTGACCCCACGTAACTGACCAGGCTGCCCAGCGGTGATTTGCCAGGAGGAGCGGAGGGGACTGGTTTTCCTGGGGCAGCGGCAGGACCCTTGGCAGGGTGAGTGTGGTCCCAGCTAACATCCCAGGGCCGCGCCTGGGCAAGGGACACACAGAGGCCTCAACATCACCCATCTCTCCATCTGACCTAACCGAGTCCCCCCTGCCCCCAATCCTCTGCCCCCTAGCCCCGTCCCAGGTGGTGGTGATTCGCCAGGAGCGAGCAGGGCAGACCAGCGTCTCGCTGCTGTGGCAGGAGCCGGAACAGCCCAACGGCATCATCCTGGAGTACGAGATCAAGTACTACGAGAAGGTACCACCCATAGGGACGGGAGCAGGGAGGGCGGCAGGCGGCGGGGCACCTGAGGCTGACCGCCCCACTCCCGCGGCAGGACAAGGAGGTGCAGAGCTACTCCACCCTCAAGGCGCTCACCACCAGCGCCACCGTCTCGGGCCTCAAGCCGGGCACTCGCTACGTGTTCCAGGTCCGAGCCCGCACCTCGGCTGGCTGCGGCCGCTTCAGCCAGGCCATGGAGGTGGAGACCGGGAAACCCCGTGAGTGTAGGGGGGAGGCAAGGGCACCGCCAGGGTCACGGGGTCAGAGGAAAGGAGCTAGTAGGCGCTGGGGCAGTGTGGGAACCGATTGGCATGTTCATAGGTGAAAAAAGAACTGAGGCTCAGAGAAGGGAGGTTACACACCCCGGGTGAGAGAGCTCATAACAGCCCATCATCTGCGGGCTTTTCCCGAGCATCAGTGTGGCTGGCAGGATCCTGGTGCTCCTTGCCAACAGGATGACCCTCTAATCTGCCTGAGACCCTCTAGGGAGTTGGCGGTGTCCACCTCCCCATTTTGCAGGCGAGGGACATGAGCGTCAGAACAGTCAAACAGATTGCCCAAGGTGACCCAGCAGAGTTAAGACTTGAATCTGATCAGCACAGGCTCTGTGCTCCTTCCCCAGTATCGTTCCCCCTCCCACCCCGCGCCTCCAGAACAGCGGTTCCCACAGCATCGTCCAGGGCCGGCAGTAACGTCAGCCCCTGGGAAGTGTCAGAAATGTTCATTCTCAGGCCCCACCCCACATCTTTGGAATCAGAAACCCTGAGACTGGAGGCCCAGAAATTTCGGTTGGATCAAAACCCTTGGGGGTGATTCCAGCGCACATTCAAGCCTGGGAATCCCCTGCTCACCGCCCGGGCCCCCCCCCGCCCATCTCCGGCCAACTGGGGTCTTCTCCTGTACTCAGCACCCTCCAGGGGGCAGTGTTAGGACAACGGGTTTCCAAGGCTGAGTCGATCCCCTGCCTCTTGCCTGGCATGCCCTTGGAACTTGTGTGTCTCAAGCGCTCTTAGGTTTGACACCACATTGGCACCGTCCAAGTAGGAATCCTGCCTGACTCCATGCTGTGTGTCCTTGAGCAAGTTCCTTGAGTTCTCTGGGCCTCAGTTTTCTGGTCTGACAACTCACAGTAATGCTGGGATCTCCCTGGAGAAGCTGCAGGTTAACTGGCAAGAATGCACGGTATACCCAGCTTCGTCATTTACAGTAACAGGTAGGGCAGGTGGTTTTGGACTCGTCGGTGAGAAAGCTGAGGCTCAGAAGTCTAGTGACTCTGACCAGGCTGCACCGTCCCAGGAAGTGGTGGCACCAGGTTGGGAAGCAGGATATTGAAGCGGCAGGTTGTAGAGGGGAGGGTCGGGGCAGAGGCAGGTGCAACCTGTGCCCCGACTCTCAGAGCTGAGGAGGCTGCCACTGGGCCGCAGGAAGGCTGCCAGACCTCTGAGGCCAGGGCTAAGAGGTTAGGCAACGCCCCCACCCCGACCCTGGTTTCCCCCGCACAGGGCCCCGCTACGACACCCGGACCATCGTCTGGATCTGCTTGACCCTCATCACTGGCCTGGTTGTGCTTCTCCTCCTGCTCATTTGCAAGAAGAGGTGGGTGGTCCTGGGCACCCGGCCGCCCTGAGCCCCTCCCCCTGGAGCGCTGCATCCCCTGCCCGCCCCCAGCCCCCGCCAAGCCAGTGACGCTTTGTGCTTGGGGCGGGGCTCTCTTATGGACAGACCTGTTCTTTCCCTCCTTCCTGGCACACTTTTCCCTCTCACCTTCCACGCTCAGGCCCACCTCCTGTTTTCCATCCACCTGTCCAGCCTTGTCTCTGCATCTCCAGCTCTTTAACCAGCTTCCGAAAGCTGGAGGATCCCGGCCCATCCAGACCCTCCTCTCTCACCCGCTTACCCTGCGCCTTTCCTCAGTGACCTTATCAGGGTCCGTGGCTTTGAATTCCACCTTCACGCTGACATCCGCCCAAGTGTGGCATCCACACAGGCCTCTCCCCTGAGGCCCAGTTGCCCGTTCCCATCTCCACTCGAATGTGTTTCGGACACACAGCACCCCCAAACCAGCCCCTCCCCAAGCCCCGTCTCAGAATGTGGCACCACCGTTCGTGGTGTGACAAGCCCCGAACCTAGCCATTATCCTTGGTTCTCGTTCCCTCCTGCCATGTCCGCCCACCAGCCCGTCCCACTGGGTCTCCCTGCAGCGTGACCCCCTCCATCTCATTCAATCCTAACGACGCCCCAGGGGTGGATAGATTCCGACCTCATTCTGCAGGTGAGTAAGCTGGGGATCAGAGAGGTGACGCCACTTCAGCTAAATAGGTGTCAGAAGCAGGACAGAGCACAGATCTGTTAAAAAACTGAAGACCGGGCTCTTAGTCACTCTTCCGCTCGGTTCCAGAGGGAGGTGGGGTGGGCTTCGGATCCTGCTCAGTGAGAATTCGGAAGATCATCCATAGACAGAGAAACTGAGGCCCAGGGGAGGGAAGGGGCTTGCTGAGGTCACGTGGCAGAGTTGGCATCAGAAGCCTCATCTCCCAGACCCTCTGCTGGAAGGGCTTTTGGTGTAAAATTGAGCCAGGAATACTATAGATTTTGCTGTGAAGGCTGAGTGGACTCAACTGTGTAAACTATATGGTGCTTTTTTGCGAAGTATTTTTCAATATTTATTTATTTGGCTGCATCGGGTTTAGCTGAGGCATGCGGGATCTTGTGTCGCGGTGCACGGACTCTCTAGCTGTGGCACCCGGGCTTAGGTGCGCTGCAGCACGTGGGACTTTAGTTCCCTGATCCGGGATTGAACCCGCGTCCCCTGTGTTCCAAGGCCGACTCATAACTCCTGGACCACCAGCAAAGTCCCATGCCGTGCTTGTGAATGTCCAGGGTGTCCCGAGGGCAGTGGCTGGGGTGGCCGGAGCTGACTTGAAAGGGGATGGGGGAAAGATAGGGGGAATTCGCACGTGTCGCTGATGGGGGCTCAGGGCTGAAGCTGAGGACCGTCCCCCTCCACAGGCACTGTGGCTACAGCAAGGCCTTCCAGCACTCAGATGAGGAGAAGATGCATTATCAGAATGGGCAGGGTGAGTGCAGGAGCCCCGGGGTCCAGAGGGGAGGGGGGCGATCACAGCAGGGGCCAGTGCTGGGCTGGGGCTGGAAAAAAGGAGGGAAGGGAAAAAGTGCCTGCAGAAGAGACTAGAGCCCCGGAGAGAGAGACAGCAGGGTGTCACACAGCCCCCAGCCCCCAGCCCCCAGCCCCCAGGGGCATGGTGCGGTTCAACGTTGTTGGGTTTGCAGAGGATTCTATAGAGATCTTTCCAGGGAACTGCCCAGATTTCTGCACTCACACACATGTTCACACACAGGTTTTTTTTTTTTGGGGGGGGGCGGGGGTTGGTCATATACTCTTGGACAAGAACGCTTGCTACAGAGAACTTTTTCAGGACCCTGCAGAGACCTCAGAAAACAAGGCAAATATGAGGCTACCTACCTCAACACTCTACTTCTTTGTCCGTGGTAGAATCAGCCATGGTACTGATTCCCATGGAGACTGAATGTGGCCTCAGAATCCTTCTTAACCCAGTCTTTTAGAGAACCACTTTCCATCCACCTGAGTCGGTACTGTGGTGAAACCACTCTTGGTCACACTCCTACCCTAGGAATGAGAAAGATCTTCATAAGGACCTTGGGTTAGTTTGACCAATTGAAAAGGATCTTAAGGACCCTGGAAGTGAGCCCAGAAATATGTCGGACAAACTCAGAACTCACTAGAAATCCCCAGATCCCCTAGAGACCTCAGAGCCATTCCATAGAGACCCCGTTTTCACTTGGCAAGCACTTACTGGACGCCTGCTGTTTGCCCCCCACATCCTGAGACTCCTGAAGACGCTTCTCACCCCACCCTCAGACCTTCCCAGACTCAGGGAAGGGCTGGGAGGGAACGTCCTCAGGGACCCAGTGATGGTCCTTCTCTCCGGTCCCCTCAGCGCCTCCACCGGTCTTCCTGCCCCTGCACCACCCTCCGGGGAAGATCCCAGAGCCCAAGTTCTATACAGAACCCCACACCTACGAGGAGCCGGGATGGACGGGCCGTGCTTTCACACGAGAGATCGAGGCGTCTCGGATCCACATCGAGAAAATCATCGGCTCTGGTGAGCTGCAGGGCTTGTGCGTGTGGGGACGTCATGGAGGTGCCCGGGAGAAGGGCACGCCAGGCAGAGCGGGGCGCCAAGATGCCCAGCGTGGCCAGGCATATGGGTGTGCAAGATGGGGCAAGTGCAGAGTTCAGGTGGAGGAGGGGAAGGTCCCACCGTCTGCCCCCTGCCTGCCCTGCTTGGGTCCACAGGCGAGTCCGGGGAAGTCTGCTACGGGCGGCTGCGGATGCCGGGGCAGCGGGACGTGCCCGTGGCCATCAAGGCCCTCAAAGCCGGCTACACGGAGAGACAGCGCCGGGACTTTCTGAGTGAGGCGTCCATCATGGGTCAGTTTGACCACCCCAATATCATCCGCCTTGAAGGTGTCGTCACCCGTGGTAGGTGCCAGGTGAACAACAGCCTCAGCCTTCAGAGCCCCTCCTGCTGGGGTCAGGGCTCTGGGTCCATCTGCCTACCACCCTGCCCTGCCCCGTCCCCCTGGTTCAGGTCCCCGGATGACTTGGCAGGGAAGGGGACCCAGAGCCCAGGACCCTACTGGAAACCCTACGGTCCCTGGGCCCCGTGGTGCTGGCCCAGCTCCTGGCAGCTCATAGCTGGGTATGGGTGTGGCATGGTCATGGGGTCACGGCCCTGCAGCCCTGATCCCCCACCAAGAGCCACTTCCTCCCCGTTATGCCCCGCCCCCCAGGCCGTCTGGCAATGATCGTGACTGAGTACATGGAGAACGGGTCTCTGGATGCCTTCCTGAGGGTGCGTGCCCCACTCTGCTTTCCACATGGGCCGGGAGAGGGAAGTTCAGTCTGGGTGACGGGAGATCATGCGAGGCCTCCAAATACCCGCGGGGCCCCAGAGCTTAGACCTAACAGACCTGGGGAAGGGGGAGCCAGGCATGGAGAGGGTCAGTCCGTTCACGTGGTGGTCAGCCCCCATCACGTGAAAGTCCCTCTGCTGTGGGTCCTGCGGCCCCGTCCTGCACACAGGCTAAGAGTGGTGCCTCTGTGGGTTCCCAGGGCCCCACCCAGCTGGGAGGCATGGGGTGGGGCCCGGAAACCCCGATTCCCAGCCCTCACCGGGCCATGTGTCTGTCGGGTGGTCAGGGACAGGGCCATACCTCTCTGGGTCTCCCTCTCCCCTTGGGCAAAGTGGATGACCAGTCTTCACGCCCACCTTCCTACCTGCCTCTCAGGGTTGCTGTGAGGGTATACGAGACGTGAGAACAAACCCTCGACACTAGCATGCTTCCTAAGCAGGGAGGCCCTTTGTGAACTTCAAGGAGCCTTCCTGAAGCCCGCACCACATCCCTCTGCAGACGCACGACGGCCAGTTCACCATCGTGCAGCTGGTGGGCATGCTCCGAGGCGTGGGCGCCGGCATGCGCTACCTCTCAGACCTGGGCTATGTCCACCGCGACCTGGCCGCTCGCAACGTCCTGGTTGATGGCAACCTAGTCTGTAAGGTGTCTGACTTCGGGCTCTCCCGGGTGCTGGAGGACGACCCTGATGCCGCCTATACCACCACGGTGCGTAGCCATCGCCCCACGTGTTGTTAGGGAGGTTGGAAATTTCAGTGTTGCCTCCAGCCTGGGGCGAGTCCTGTCTCTTCTCTGCACCTCTGTTTGCCCCTCTGTCAAATGGGTGCAAGCTTTCCTACCTTTGTGCCGTTGGGGAGACACCAGGGCTGGTCCCCACGGCCCCTCATTCACTGGGAGATTTGGGGACAGTTGATTTCTCTCTGAGTCACACATTCACTCTGCATCTGTCCCTAAAGTTTGGCTAAAACCCCCAGTATTTTCACAATGTATTCTGTGGGGATTTGGGCTTCTTGAAAGGGGCCTTAAGTGCAGAGGTCTGCCTCAATCAGAGCCTGCCCTTAGGGTCTCACCCACTGAGGTTTCACTTAGAGAAAGGATTTTGTAAGGGGGTGACGGGAGCTGGAAACCTGCTAGACCACATTGTCTGAGCTTCATCACTTGTTCAGGCATCAGTTCAGTTCAGTTCAGTCGCTCAGTCGTGTCCGACTCTTTGTGACCCCATGGACTGCAGCACGCCAGGCCTCCCTGTCCATCACCAACTCCCAGAGTTTACTCAAAGTCGTGTCCATCGAGTCGGTGATGCCACCTAACCATCTCCTCCTCTGCCATCCCCTTCTCCTCCCGCCTTCAGTCTTTCCCAGCATCAGGGTCTTTTCCTGTGAGTCAGTTCTTTGCCTCAACCTGTTGACCGGCTCTTACTGACCGTCTCCTGGGTGCCGAGCCCACCACCCACTGTCTCTCGTTCAGTCTCCACTCCTGCTCCGTGTGCAGGTCCCCCCCGCATCAGAACAGGTGATCGTGGAAGGTCGTGGAGGCCGTGTCTCTCCAACCAGCCTGCAAGTTTCCCAGCCCGGACCCCTGCGCTCAGCTCCTGGTCAGGCTGGGGAGGTGTTCTCAACACGCGTGTGTCCGTCACAGGGAGGCAAGATCCCCATTCGCTGGACAGCCCCCGAGGCCATCGCCTTCCGGACCTTCTCCTCGGCCAGCGACGTGTGGAGTTTCGGGGTGGTCATGTGGGAGGTGCTGGCCTACGGGGAGCGGCCCTACTGGAACATGACCAACCGGGACGTGAGTGCCAGAGCCTGGCTGGGCAGTGGCGTTCCGGGGCCAGGGGCCGAGGGGGCCGCTCCAGCCCAGCACCATGTTCCCCGCAGGTCATCAGCTCGGTGGAGGAGGGCTACCGCCTGCCCGCACCCATGGGCTGCCCCCACGCGCTACACCAGCTCATGCTTGACTGCTGGCACAAAGACCGCGCCCAGCGGCCTCGCTTCTCACAGATCGTCAGCGTCCTGGATTCGCTCATCCACAGCCCTGAGAGTCTCAGGGCCACGGCCACCGTGCACAGGTGCCTGGCGCCCACCTCAGCCCCACCCAAGCCGGGCTGCCCTCCCCGCTTGCCCTGGACAAGGCCCCGGCTTCGTCCAGGCCTCGGGACAGCTCCGCCTGGACCCCTGGACCAGACCCAGCCTGGGCCTCTGACCCCTGTTCACCCCTCTCCTTCCAAGCCCGGGTAAACCCCTTAGCTGCTGCCGAACCTGACGGTGGTGGGTGCCAGTGTCTCCTGGCAGGCGCCTTACCCAGGGCCCCTGTGCCTCAGGTGTCCGCCCCCCGCCTTTGCCCGGAGCTGCTTTGACCTCCGAGGGGGCGGGGGTGGCAGCGGGGGCCTCACCGTGGGAGACTGGCTGGACTCTATCCGCATGGGCCGCTACCGGGACCACTTCGCTGCCGGGGGTTACTCCTCCCTGGGCATGGTGCTCCGTATGAATGCTCAGTGAGTGTGGTGGGCTCCCCAGGGGGTAGAGGGCAGGGGGCGGGGTCAGAGGCGGAGCCGCTGAGCATGGCAGCTCCTGGGATGGGTCCCAGCCTTCCAGGTCAGCACCGCCTTCCTTTCCAGGGACGTGCGTGCCCTGGGCATCACCCTCATGGGCCACCAGAAGAAGATCCTGGGCAGCATCCAGACCATGAGGGCCCAGCTGACCAGCACCCAGGGGCCCCGCCGGCACCTCTGACCTAAACTCAGCCAGCCCCGGGGCCCCTCCTGCCATCGGAAGACTCGCGAGGTGGGCGGTCCCAGCCCTCTGCCCTTCCGCCTCAGCTGCCTTCCGCTCAGGTGCCAAGGAGACCGAGGATCCCGCCGCAAGACCCCAACTTATCCGGGGTCAGGCCACCTGGGAAGGGACTTTGGCGCCCAGCAGAGGGCAGAGGGCCTTCTCTTTCCCAGAAGCTGGAGCGTCAAGGCCCCTGAGATGTCGCTCACCTGCCTCCGTGTGCGTGCGGGTGTGTGTGTGCGCGCGCTCACCTTCTCACGAGGTCATGGGAGCCCTGGTGAACGTGTGATCATGTGTGTGTGTGTGTGTGTGTGTGTGTGTGTGTGTTCATCTTTCAGGCCCCCATGGATGTGTGCGAGTTCCGGTGACCGTGCTTATTCATTAAGGCTGGGGGCGCGTGTGTGTGTGACTGGATGGTGTGTCACAAGCGTGAGAATGTGTGAGCTCGGAGCTCGGTGTGACACTGCCCCTCGAATGTGGGCCCGGATCCCAGCACCCACAGGGTCTGGGGGGAGGCTCAGCCCCTCCCGCACACCTGGAGGCTGGAGCCAGGGGCTACTTCCGAACCTCACCAGCATCAGGCCCACCCTAGTTCTCCGCCCAGGTGGGCCCACCCCCGGCTCTATCTCAGGTCTGAGCCCTCCCTCTAGCTGGTAGGGGCGGGGGTCACCTGCTTCCCCCACCTGGCTCCCATCACTGCTTCAACAGGAAAACAGGGTTCCCGGCCAGCCTCTCTGGCCCCTTTCTGTGCAGGCATCACCACAGCACACACGCGATGCCCTCAGCTGAACTTGGCTACCTGGCCACAGGCCAGGGGCCACCACCTTCCCCCTAGTCTTTGGTACCCCTCCACAGCCCAGGGCTTCTCACTTGGAAGGGCCTCGGCCAATGTCACTGCCCAGCCCTGGCCTGTCCCCCCCGGCGCCCCCCAACCCCATGCCTAGGATCAAGGACCATAAGATCCTAGTTTTTCAGCCCCAAGTCCACCCCTCCTTCACCTGCTGGGCAGACCAAGGGAGTGTGTGTGCTTTGTCCAAGGTCACACGGCAGCTTCAGAGTTTCAGAGCTGCACCTCCAAGGGAGGCTCTTTCCCCCAAATCTTCCCACACAGACGGATGTGGGTGGGAGGGACTTGGGAAGCCCCCCCCCCCCCCCTCCCCCACCCCCACCGACTCAGTTGACCTTCCTCCTTACAGCCCACCAGGGTATGTAAATATCTTTTTCTACCGTGTCAGAATATTTTTTTTCCTCACTCCTGACAATGCAAAAATGGTCTTCAAAGCACATAAAAAAAAAAAACACCCAGGGTGAGAAAGCCCCATCCCAGGGGAAGCTGACAGGGCCTATGGAACCCCACCAAGCAGGATACTCGGTGAGCCCTGCCAGCCTCCAGGGAGGGACGAGCCCAGCCCCACCCCACCCCCCACCCCCCACCCAGCCCTCCCGGTAGCCAGCACAGCTGTCCCGCGGAGACGCCAGCACTGAGTCCCCTCTCCCTCCTGCAATAATTTGGGGAGCCTCAGCCCCGCCCAGGTGCCGCAGCCAGCTCTCTACACCTCTATATATTATATTACTATATCACCGAGCTGTTCTTCCTTCCTATGGAAGTCGGAAACATGGTCAGGACACGATCTGGGGAGGACCCTGTCTTCCTCCCACCCCCATCCCACTCTTGCCCAGTTCCTGGATTCTGGATCCTCATGGCCGGGGGGCACACAGTGGGCCTGGCACCGGGAAAAGTGTGGCCCCTGCCTGTAGCGTGAGGCACTCCAGGGACCTGCCTCTCTGTGGGCTCCATCCTGAACCTTGTACTTGCCCACAAGGAGAATAAATTCTGCCTCATCTTTGCCTGTGTCTCCTGTTTCTTTCCATCCCTACAACTCTGACCTCCCCCCCCCGCCGGTCTTCTCATCTATCCTAGGAGGTAGGATTCATGTGCCCATTTTGTTATTAGAGGAGGCTGAGTTTTATAGAAGTCAAGTTGCCTAAAGTCAAGTTTATGGGAGTCTGAATCGAAACTCAGTTTGTCCAACTCTGAAGCGCATCCTCTGCTAGGAAACATCCCTAATTCTTTCTTCTATGAACTGCAGATGGCGCTTAACCCTGGAGCTTGATTGCCCTGACCTCAGTTCTCTTGGGGACTCCCCTGAAGGAGGAATGTGTGAGGAAAGGTCTTCTCATGCAAACAGCTGCCCTGGGAACAAGGAGTCCATTGAGACACCTGGGTGCTATAGGGCAGGGAAGGGAAGACAGGATGCAGGCAGCTTCCGTAGTTATATCAGGGGCTCAGGACGCACCTCTGCTCCCCGAGAGAGGAAAGAGTGTCAGGAGACAGGCTGGTGGCCTGAGGCAGAGCAGAGCCCAGCTGTGTCCATTTGAGTCAGTGGCTCAGACATTTGGGGAAAATACCCCCGGGGGCTTGTTGATGTGCAAATAAATGATCTCCAGCTACTCCTCCAGCTGAGGGAAGGGTCTTCTTTCCTGCCCCTCCTCCAACTTGGGAAAGGAGGACCAGAGAGGAAACCCATGTAGTGTGTTCCCTACAGTCTCACTAATAATCCTTCTCAGAGAAGCCTGTGTCCCATATGGCAGAACCCTCACGTAAGCCAGAGCTGTTTGATCTCAAGCCGATGTGCATCCCTCTAAAACCCCAAGCTCCGCTCCAGACTCTGCCCCATGGAACCCGCACTTTCCTGTGAGGAAGACTATGTTACTACACACCTCTCTTCTCTAAGGACCTACTGACCACCTACCCTGGACTGGGTGCCATTGGGGATACAAAGATGGACATGCAGCCCCTTCTGTTTAGAAGCTGAGAGCAGGTGGAGGTACAGAGAGCCCAAAAATGTTTCCCTCGATCAGATCCAGGAGGCTATGTCCAGAAAATGGTACACACAGCGGGGTTAGAGGAGGTCAAAGGAGAAAGAGAGAGAGGGAGATGGAGCCTGGAGGGCCAGGGCTATCATCAAGGACTTCCTGGAGGAGGGAGTGTTCAGCTGGGCATTGGAGGATGAGGAGGGTTTGGAGATTCATTTCCCAGGCAGCCCCCTGTGCAAGGGTGGAATGCAGAGGAGAGAAAGAATAACAGCCACGGGAGAAACAAACTGTGCTCGTGGTGAGAAGATCCCCTATTATCAAGTTGGCCAGTAGACTCCAATTTAATCTATACATTTTATTCCCAATAAGATTTGAAATGAGGTTTTCTCTGCAGCTTGACAAGGTCATCCAAAAATGCATATGGAATAATAAAGAACCCAGAATAGCTAAGGCAATTGTGAAGAAGAAAGAAGAGGAAGAGGAAGGAAAACTCACCCTGCCAGATCTCAATAATTGCTACAAAGCTTTAAATAATTAAAATCATTTGATTTGGTCCCAGGAATAGAGAAACAGAGAAAAAGAGCAGAATAATGACTAAGAACAGATCCAAATACATCTGAATGTTTGAAACATGGTAGTCAATGAGTGATGTTAGGACAATTAAATACTCCCATGGAAAAAGATAAAAGTACATCCCCATTCATACCACTCACAAAATAAGTTCCAGGTTGATCAAAGTCCTATCAGTAAATATAAAAAGCAGAGTACAAAGCTTTTCAAACAAAACAGGGAAATAACTTTAAGATCTCAGAGTAGAAAATAAATAAGACACAAGCACAAATGATAAAGGGAAATGATAAATCTTATTTCATTAAAATAAAAAACTTCTACATGACAAAAAAAAATAAACAAATTTGTTAAAGCCACAGCTGGCAGAAGATATTTGCAACTTGGATAACCAACCAAGAGAGAATTAGTTTCCAAAATAAAAAATTTAAGCTTCAAAGAATCAGTTTACCATAAACATTCCAAAGCAGTAGGAAAATGGACCAAAGATGTGAATAGACAAATAACAGGGGAAGAAATTTGAATGCCAATAACGATAGTAACAAGATTCTCAATATCACTAGTGAGCATGGAAATGCAAATTAAAACAAAGATTAGATAGCATATTACACAATCTGATTGGCAAAATTAGTCTATAACACTAGTATAGATGAGTGTGGAGGGTGGGGGGTGGGGACAGCAATGTTTGTAAACTGCTGGTGGGAATGTAAATTGGTACAACCACTTTGGAGAACAATTTGGAAACACAGTGGCTCTGCCTTAGGTTAGGTGTGTGCCTGTCTGAAGTTAGGTCCCCTAAGCAGTGCCCGAGATTCTTGTGCAGGTGGTTTCTAGAGGGAAGACTCGCAGGTGGAGAGAGAGGGTCAGGCAGATAGGGGAGGAGAAAATGTTAAGTGATGGTAGGTTCTCAGCTGGAGATTATCTTCAATCTGACCCCATGGGGAGCTCGGAAGCATTAATAACATTGCAGAGTGAATCTACCTTGAGGCAAAGAGGTCAGGCTTTTGCATCAGTCATTGGCTTTTGCATCAGTCATTGGCTGTATCCATCAGTCATTGACCGTGGGCTGCCCAACGTAGGGGGCAGGGTGGGTAACTTATAACTTCCTGGGTGAAGAAGTTCCCAAGAAGCTGTGAGCAGCTGTGAGTCCCTAGCAGCCAGCACTCACAGCAGCTGGGGGATGAGTTGCACCTTCAGGTCATAGAATCTGGGTGGAGAACCCAGAGTGTTTTCTATGCATCCTAGAGAAACTCATATGTGCGTGCATGCCAGGTCACTTCAGTCGTGTCTGACTCTTTGCAACCCCGCCAGGCTCCTCTGTCCATGAGATCCTCCAGGCAAGAATACTGGAGTGGGTTGCCATGCCCGCCTCCAGGGGATCTTCCCGACCCAGGGGTCGAACCTGCATCTATGTCTCCTCCATTGGCAGGCAGGTTTTTTACCACTAGAGCCACTTGGGAAGCCCTGGAGAAACTCATACTCATGTGCAAAAGGATACATGGTCAAGGATATTCACCACATCTTAGTATGTAATAGAAAAATGAGGAGCAGTCTAACTGCCTCTCAGCAAGAGAACAAGAAAATAAGCTGCTTTATAAACACAATGAAATCATCTATCACAGTTAAAATGAACAAACTAGATCAACATGTTCCCAATATGGGTAAATCTCCAGAACATAAATAAGGAATGAAAAAATAAATGGCAAAGAAATGTGTACAGTATTATACCATTTATATAAACTTTTGAAATATATGTAACAATAGACTTATAGGTTTTGCATGCATAAATAGAAGATGACAGTACATGCCCGGGACAGTAAACATCAGCTTCAGCTTAGTTACTTCTGTGGAAGAAAGGCAAGGAGGGAAGAGGTATTGAGCTGTATTGATCGTGTTCCATCCATTTTCCTTTTTAAAAAAGAGAGAGGGCTTTGAAGCAAATATGACAAAATGTTAACACCCATTTAACCTGGGTGGGCACATACCTGTCCGTTACTGTATTTTCTGATTTTCCTGTATGTTGGAACATTTTCTAATTAGAAATTAAAATGTTTTAAAACCACAATGGAGGGTGTTCTGAGGAAACTCGTGTCTGGGAGAAACCCGAATCAGCCCTTCTGGGAATGAGTGGGGTGCGCTGTCCAGGGTGCTAGGCCCCAGTGACTGGGTGCTCCCGCAGGTCATAGAATCTGGGTGGGTTCTATCTAACCATTTATTCCACACTTGCCGCCAAGTCTGAGCCACCAATACCCCTCTCCTCTGGACATCTGTGGGAGCCTCTTCACAGGTGTCCCTTCTTCCTCTCTCACCCCCATAATCCATTCTGCACAAAGGATTCTGGCCAGAGGGATCTTCACAACACAAACCACTTCCCTGGTTACAACCCCTCCAAAAGCTTTCTATCAAGTTGGTAATGACATCTAAAATCCTTGCCTGGCCTAAAGAAAACCTGCTCCAGCTTTAAAGCAGCCTCCCCCCACCCAACCTCCCCCCTCATTCACACCCTTCTTTTGATTTCTTGAACACACCAGGTGTTGGCATGAGCTCTCCCTCCTGCCTGGGGTGTTCCTCCATGTCTTCAAAATAATCAACCCCCAAAATGACTGCCTTTCCCTGAGTCACTTTCTGCTATGCTACACAAGGTTATTCTTTGTACAGCACTTAAAACCTGTTGAAGTTATACATTGTCTATTTACTTATCTTCAGCCCTTATCACTCAACATACTCCAAAAAGCAGGTATGGTATCTAATTTACCCAATGCTTTAACACTAGCACATAGCACACTGGTGGCCTTCATTTGTATGTAAACAGATGTTTGTTGAATGAATAAATGAATGATTGTATATTCACCAAGCATTTCTTCTGTGACAGGTCCTTGCTTGAATCTGTGAATTCTGGAATAAATGAGGTAATTTTTGCCCTCAAGATGCTCACAGGCTAAAGAAAATAGAGAAGCCAAATTATAGGATCATAGAGAACTGGAATAAGTTCCTTTGCTCTTATTATAAAATCAGACAGCTTTGAGGGGACCAGTTTGTTTGTTCTCCACACCCTCCATGTTTCTTTCTTTCTTTTTTTGTGGCCTTGCGGTATGTGGGATCTTAGTTCCCCAACCAAGGATGGAACCCCCACCCCTGCAGTGGAAATTCAGAGGTTAGCTACTGGATAACCAGGGACATCCCCTTCATGTTTCTTAAATAGAGAAACCTAGCCTTACCCAGAGAGGTTTCACCCAAGTTTGCACAGCATTAGAGACACAGCCTGGTTCTGAACCTAGGCCAGTCAACTTCTCATAGCGTGAGTCAAAGGAAGGTTTCCCAAAGCAGCTTTGGACTCTCTTCTACTTCCTGTACTTGGCATCACTATTCTAGGAACCACCTGCAGGAAGGAAAACAAGTCACCTAGAGGAGCCATTTGAGGAGCAAACGGAAATTCTCAAATATACAAGGACCTCACCCTTTAATCAGACACAGTGTCTGAGCCTTCACCATTAGTAGCTCCTGTCTTTGGAGAAAGCCTTGTTCTACTTGCACTCCTCTGAAGAAGCACAGAAGCACCAGGAGGGATGACCCTCTGGGCCCTCAGTGTGGGCAAAGCTGGCCAAACCCTCCTAGTCCTCTGAGGGAACTTCTGGGGGGACGAAGACAGACGGTGCAGCTGGGGTTTAGAGGAGGCACGGGAAGAGATGTTCCAAGGCATCAAGCTTTCTTATCTGGCCCCACCCTGTGTATCTTTCTTATCTGGCCCCACCCATGTATCTTTCTTATCTGGCCCCACCCGTGTATCTTGTCTCATCCCTTGAAACCGACAGAGGACCCTCCAGCTACAAGAAAACACTTCAGTTCAGTTCAGTCACTCAGTCCTGTCTGACTCTTTGTGACCCCATGAATCGCAGCACACCAGGCCTCCCTGTCCATCACCATCCCGGAGTTCACTCAGACTCACGTCCATCGAGTCCGTGATGCCATCCAGCCATCTCATTCTGGAGTTGTTTCTCCACTGATCTCCAGTAGCATATTGGGCACCTAATGACGTGGGGAGTTCCTCTTTTGGTATCCTATCATTTTGCCTTTTCATATTGTTCATGGGGTTCTCAAGGCAGGAATACTGAAGTGGCTTGCCATTCCCTTCTCCAGTGAAGAAAACTCTTGCAGGTCCGTAAACACTCTCAGCCCTTTTCTGTGGCTGTGCCATGCGTGTATTCCATTAGAGGAATATTCTTCCTCTCCCTTCCTCTCTGGCTAATTCCTCCCCATACTGAAGTTCTTAAACTCTGGTACCCCCTCCCCTGACTTAGGGCTGGATGCCCCCTTTCTCTGAGTGCCCACAGACCCTTAGGCTTCCTATGAAAGCACTTACATGGCACTGTGATTAATCACCACTGATTAAGGCCAAGAATGTCCCTATGAAGCCAGACAACCCCAGTACCCAGCCCAGGGCTGGATCACGGTCAGAATTCAGTGAATGATAGAGGCACAGGCAAATGACCCTTCCTGGGGCCCTGGGTATCTGCTCTGTCTCAGGGTCAGTTTCTTCATCCTCCCTTCCACGTGACCCCATCACATGGGGTCAATACCATACACACTACACAGGCTTGTCATGAGGATCAGGAGATGATATGAGGGTAAGACATGGGAACGGTGTCTATGACTGGAGGAGGGTGACTGGGTGTCTCTGGGATGGTGGAAGGCTGAGGCAGTTGGTGAGTGTGGGTGAGGCCTTGGAAGCAGGCAAGGGTGGGCTAGCAGCTTAGCCCCCAGGGAAGCCCCCTCACCCTTGTTCCCCTAGCTCTCATTTTGCCTAGGGGGTGATGGCCCAGGCCCATGGATGACAAGCTCTCCAACTCCATCCCCAATGCCTAGACACCTTGTTAGGATACCTTCATCTCTCCCACCCTAGGCGGCTGGCGAAGGGTCAGCTGATGGCATGAAATTCACAGTCCTTGGAGGGTTTGCATTTCCAAGTCTCCTGTGTTGGGGCTGGTGGAAAGTGATGAATAAAAGATGGGAATGGGGTGGGGGGAGCTCCTGTGACTTTAAGAGAAATGTGATGAGCATTTAGAGTGGGGAGATTAGTGCAAGAGCTTCTCTCAGAATACCAAAAGTGAGGGGCCCAGCATCAAATAAAATAAACTGAAAGCCACCTCCCGGCTTTGAGATAGCAGAAGCCCAAGGGAAGCAGAAGCGGGCTGGAGGCCTTGGCAGGGGCCGAGGTAATGCAGATCCAGGTGAAGGAGGCTGGGAACCATCAGGAGAAAGTTCAAGTTGGGGGCATAGCCAAGGTGACCCAAGGGTGGGGCCAGGGCAGTTCGGGGAAAGGAGCCCGGGGCAGCCCCCTCCCTCCCAAAGCTGACATCATCTCTGGATGCTGAAAGTAATTATCCCCACCTCCACCCACTTGTGTGAAAGGGGCTGTGGAGAGAAGAGTGTCTGTATGGCATCTAATGGGAACCTATGTGGGTGGCTTACTGTTATTAATACTAACGAGTCACTATTTACCACCCTTTTATTTACCACACTTTTATCATGTGCCAGACAAGCGTCTCCAGGCATGCTTTCCAGTCCTTACAGCAACCTTAGGAGAAGGCTGCTGTCAGTATCCCGTTTATACCAGTAAAGAAGCCAAGGCACAGGAAACTTTGCTCTGAGCTGGTGAGTGGTAAACCAGGATCCAAAGTAAGTCATTCTGACCCCTGCGGGGAGGAGCACTGGTGAGGTGTGCTGGAGGGGGTGGGTAGGGATGTGGACCCTGTCCTAAGATCAGGAGTCACCCAGTCGGTTAGCTGATCACACCTGGGAAAGCAGCCCAGGCTCACTGGACAAGAAGGATGAAGGAGGGACAGAACGGGGGTGGGTGGGGGCGCCTATTGCTATGGGTTTGTGTCTCAGTGACTCCGAGAGATTGCACAGGCATTTTCATGCCTGTGGTGGCATGTGACTCTGCAAAAGGGCATGTGTGACATTATCTCCACGGGATCTATGGCTGTTGATTTAGGATTGCGTGTGCGTGGGTCTCTGGAGTGTGACTCTGAGGAGTAAGTGTACACCATGAGAGTGAGGGTGGCTGAAGTTAATGGATGTCTTTGTATGTAGAACCCAGCGACCAAATACACGAAACATACAAATGTGTGTGGTTGGAGTTGGCATACAATTGTATGTGGCTTCCCTGGTGGCTCAGATGGTAAAGCATCTGGCTGCAGTGTGGGAGACCTGGGTTCCCTCCCTGGGTTGGGAAGATCTCCTCCTGGAGAAGGAAGTGGCAACCCACTCAAGTACTCTTGCCTAGAAAATCGTATGGACAGAGGAACCTGGTAGGTTACAGTCCATGGGGTCGCAGAGTTGGACACGACTGAGTGACTTCACTTTCAATACTATTGTATATGTGATTGTATGTGTGTGTGTGATATACATGCATTTCCATGACTGTGACAGGACTCAGTGTGTGACTGAGCATATGAGTGGTGTAGAGGGTGACAGTATGAGAGTATGTAGAGGGTACTTATGTGTGTGTGTGTGTGTATGAGTGTGTATGCGTGCATGCCAAGCTCAGGCAGTCGCCTCTGATTCCCTCCCTCCCCTAGTCTCTCCCCCGATGACAGAACTGCATGTCCGTCAACATGCTCAGAATAGGAATCACTCGGCCTCAGTGTAAGGATACTCACAGAGATATCCCAGACGTGGAATGCCGGTTGCAGATGCACAGCAGAGCCCCAGGAATCCAGTTTAACACATGCATTTGCCTCCTCCTCTGGGATCCTCCCAGCATTGTTTACAGGCCAGGCAGACACTCCTGGCTCTATCCTCAAGAAAGGTCAAGTCTCAGAATGATTATATACCAAGCCCTTTCTATATCTCCATTCTTCTCCCCACCCTTTCACAGCTGGGGAAACGGAGGCTCAGATGAGATAAGACTCTTGCCTCCAACTTCAGGTCCAAATTGCTTTCCCCTCAAGGTCTCCAATTTCTGAATTTATGCTCCATAATTTGCCCTGCCTGAAACCAAGGTGCTCAATCAAGCATTCATTCAACAGTTACTCAGCACTTCCACCCTGCAACCAAATAACTACCAGCCTCGAGCCAGTTGTCTGAGGTCTGGAGCCATCACCTTGCCTGAACTGCGCTGAGCCTCAAACGCAGCTGGACAATCTTGCCAACAAACCCGGTAGAGCTGTCCTTGGTGCTGAAGTTGCTTCTGCAGGCGCCTGCCTCCAAGGCCACCTCTGGACTTTGGGAGGAACTGAGGCTGAATTATTGGAAGTCCTGGTGCACCAATACTTGACTCTCTTCTTGTCCAAATACTTTTGATGCAGTGTCTTGTGGACTAACTAAGTGAGGCTGAGGCAGCTTATGTCCTGGTTCAGTAATATTTGCTAGACTGTGCTGGAGGAGAAAAACAAACCCTTGGGTGTATCAAGGGGAGGATATTATGTTGAAGGGGCTTCTGGAAGCTAAGGCAACTAGAAACTGTAGCAAGACCCCAGTAAGGACAGGGGAACATTTCCTATCATTGTCTTCAGATCCTGGAGGGCCTGTCCTGGGAAACGGGCTTGGGATATTTCCTCCCACAGTCATAAGGTTGAGGTTTCAGAAAGAGAGATTTCAACTCTACTTAAGAACGCCTTATTAGGGTCAGAGTCCCTTCAGTGAAGGATCATTTTGCCTCAGGAAGAAAGGAGCTTCCAGGCAATGAGAATGACAAAACATTCCATTTTTTCAGACAAGCCCTTAGGCACAATGGCTGAAATTTACTGAACACCTATTATGTGCCTATTATTTGAGAAGGAAATGGCAATCCACACCAGTACTCTTGGGAAAACTCCATGGACAGAGGAGCCTGGTGGGCTACAGTCCATGGGGTCACAAAGAGTCAGATATGACTGAAAAACTTCACTTTCACTTTTTTTTTCACATTATTACGTGCCTGGCATGACCTATGGGCATGGATATCATTAGCCTCATGTTATAGAGGAGGAAACTGAGGCACAGAGAGAGGAAATGACTTTTTCAAGGTCACGTAGACAGCAAGTAATGAGCTGAAATTACCCCCATGTATGTGATTCCAAACTGCTGTGCTACAAAGCCTCCCTGAAAGCTTCCAGAAGGTGTGGAATTATCCTCTCGCCCACATCCCTCCAAAGCCTTCTCCCAGCTACCTCCCCACCTCCTCCCCATGGGTTAAGTTTTAAGGAAGAAATAAATTAAAAATGGATGAGATGCCCAGCACAGGGTATGGGGCCTGATCCGATTAACACTGATGTTTCTTTCATGAGGGATGGGACGGTAATTCTCACCTACAGCAGCCCAGGGTGGTGGAGGAAGCTGTCTCTAAGTCACCAAGGCCACTGCCTCCCAGCTCTGTGGGTTCTCTGCCCCGCCCTGCCCCGCCATCTGCCACCCCCTCCCCTGCCCCCGTACCCACCGTGGTCCAGTCATGGCTCTCAGAAGCCCCACCAGGCTCCGGCTGCATCTCCAAGCCTGCCTGGGGCAGCAGAACTAGCCCAGGCTTTGGATTGAAGCAGAATCTAGATCCTGGCTCTGCCTCTTACTATGAGACTGTAGAGAAGCCACCTAGATTTGGCTTTCCCTCCAGTAAAATGGGGAAGAGGCCTGCTCCGCAGACCCACTGTGAGGTGTGAGTTAATGTATCTGGAGCTCAGAACATAGTTTATCTTCTCTCACTGAACACTCCATCGACGGCTGTTACTGCTGCTACTGCTGCTGTTACTACTATCATTATATTGATGAATGGAAGCATTTCTTGTCCTGAGCACTTGATGACCCGAAAGAGAAATGGATAAAAATCAAGGGGGTGGGAATTGAGGCTCCATTTATGGAAAAGCAGGGCACTCCTTAGGGGAGTCACAAATTTTTCCCAACCAGCCATGTTCACAGAGCAAAGAACAAGCAACAGTCAGCGTGACCAGGGCTCTGCTTATTGGGGGTTTGCCCACCTAACTCTGCATCCAGCTGAGAGGCAGATGGCAGTCCCTCAGATGGAGGCCAAAGGCATCTTGGTCACTGGAAAAGCTGATCCCGGAGGAAGGAGGCGTCCTCTGTCTAAGCTGGGAGCTGGGAGGTTTCCTATGGCGAACTCCACGGGTTGGTAGACACACTGCCCAGCCACAAGGAAACTGGACCTGCCAGCCCCATTGACTGCTGAGGATCGGTGCCCACCTGGGTTTCCTATGGGCAGCCTGGCTCCACCATCTCATGCTGAGTCCTTGGCCTGGGCACTTCCCCTCTCTGAGCCCAGGTTGATGCTTTGTTAAACAGAGGTAAATAGTAGAACCTTCCACAGAGAGTGGTGGTGAGGGTTAGAGCTTACACATGAGGCAAAGGGATGGCAGACCAGGGCTAGGACCCTTCACTGGATCTGAGCCCTGGTGACCCAGGGAGGGATCCAGGCACTGCCCCCACCTTCCAACCTTGGAGCACACCTAGTCAGCAATTCTGAGCCTCTTGCCTTGCGTGCCAGACGCTGCCTGTGCCTGGGAGGAGGAGAGGGAGGGGAAGAGGCCAGGAAGCCTGGGGCCCAGGGGAGCACCCAGCACGCCAGACTCCCTCACGCAAGGGGTTTGGGTTTGACACGCGAGAGGAAGACATCCACCAGGACTCCCCCCTTGCCCTTCCCCCTAAGCACGTCCAGGGAGCATTAGCAACCAGCCTCTGCCACAAACCCAGCCTCCGCTTGCCACGGCCCTTCAGTCCATCTGTCCATCTGCCTTCTCAATGGGCAGGCTGGCCACCTGCCTCTCCCTTATCTGCTTCTCGGCTGTCACTGTGCCTGTCTGTCAGTCTGCCTGTCAGTCGTCAGGCTTCTCATGGGTCAGGCTGGCTGTCCATCTGTCTGTCAGCCTATCCATCGGTCTTCCTCTCTGTTTCGCCATCAAGTCTGTCTGTCCATCCTCCCAGTGGTCAGAACGGCCTCCCATCTCTCTCCTCCCCCTATTGGTCTGTCAGTTCCTTAACGGTCTTTTTGGTCAGGCCAGCAGCCCATCTGTCTTTCAGCGCCTGTGCTTTCCCCCTACCCACCTGCCAAGGGGTCACTCCGGCCTTCCTCTCTGCCTGCCCTTCCTCTCTGCCTGCCCTTCCATCAGCCTTGTTCTTCCCACCCCTCACTTCTCTCCATGTGTGGAGACGGCTTCACTCATCACCAAAACCCACCTCCGTCTGCCGTGGACCAGGGCTGGCTGGCCCCTGGTGAAGCAGAGCAGACAGGTCAGCCAGCCCAGGGCCCCTCCACCCCAGCCCTCCAGCTCCAGGGTCCCCACCCCCAGCCTCCACAGCACAGCCGCTCCCTACTTTTGGCTCCCACACCCTCTCCCAGCCCTGGAACGTTATAGAAAGATTTAGCCGAAGGTATTTAGGGAAGACTAGGTTCAAATTAATGGTGAAAATAAGGTTTTATGATTCCATTGCAGTTTTATTCCTCGACCGATTTTCTCCATTAGCACTGAGCATCAATTGCGGAGGGCTGTTCTCTGCAATATTTATGGTAATGCAGGTTAATGTCTGAGTTCGAGGAGCTCAATTAGCAAATTCATGGACAAGGGGGTCTCTTCGCACTTCTCTTGTGAAGCCCGATGATTCATTAGCCACAGGGAGAAACTCTGGGTTTCAGGTCCGCATACAAAATGCTGGCGGCCGTTCTCCCGTCCGTGTGGCATACGTGGCTCTGTGCTGGTGCTCAGGGAGCCCCTGGTCTTTGTTCCCTGCACCTGTCGTAGTGCTTGGCACAGAATAGGGCCTCGATATTTGCTTGACACTCAGCATAGGGAATATGCCAGGCGTTTTAAACCGTGAACAAATCAGTGAATCGCTTTGTCCCCAGGGCCAGGCACAGAGCCTAGAACAGAGGATGTTTAATGTTTGCTAAAGAAATTGACACACCCTTGAGCTCCGGGACCTAACACGGGGTTGCCACACAGTCAGTGCCGGGTAAGCGTTTGTGGCCTGGCTGATTGCTTACAAACAGAAAATGGATGCGTGGATGAAGGTGGTCTTCTCCAACAACAAGGCTGCCTAGATCCCCAGATCCCACTCGGAGGGTGACGGGAAGAGACAGGATCTCAGGGTCCTCGTTTGGAGGGTCTAGGGCTGGCGAAGACAGGCAGGGCTGTTGCCCCCACCTTAGGGCCAGACTTGAATAGCTGGGGCAGGCATTTCCAGGTTTGTAGCTTTGGGATATGCTGGGCTGGGCATCGTGGTTGAGTAGAAGTGCTGTAGGTGGGACCCCCCTCCCCCATCCTCTGCTAGCTCCCCAGCCCTGAGTCTCAGGAAGAAAGCTGAGCAAGGGGGGAGGAGCCCCTTCCCCTAGTGCCTCATTGGAGACTCATCTCTTGATGATGCCAGGCTGGGTAGTTACTCCCATTTTACAAATGTGGAAACTGAAGCCCAGGGAGGTGAAGCACTCTGTCCAAAGTCACACAGCAAGTTAGTGGCTGAGCCAGGATTTGAGCACAGGTTTTCTGTGTCCTTTTCCTTACTTCTTACTGCTGCCCAGCCCCATTCTTTGTCCCCCTCTGGGCCTCTCCCACTAGAATATCAATTCCAGGGGGGCAGAGATCTTTTCTATGTTCAGTAATGCTTCCCCAGTGCCTGGAACTGGGCTGGCAAATTATATCAAGTGCACAAGGAGGCATAACTGAATAGAAAGTGAATGAACGGATGGATGAGAGAACCCCATGCTCAGCTGTGAGGGTAAGAGCTTGACAATATTCATAGCATCTTCCTCCTGTGAGGTTCCTACTGTACGTGTCAGGCACTGGCTCTGGAAGATTGTTGCAGTGTCCCCATCAGCCCTGTGGGGAGGGCATTAACCGTGTTCCTACTCTCAGTTCAAGAACCTGAGTTTAGAGACCTGACCCAGGTCCTATGGGCTTCCCTGGAGGCTCCGGCGGTAAAGTATCCACCTACAAGGTGGAAGTCCCAGGTCCGACCCCTGGTTGTTAAGATCCCTTGGAGAAGGGAATGGCCACCTATTCTAGTATTCTTGCCTGGAGAACGCTATGGCCAGAGGAGCCTGGCGGTCTACAGTCCATGGGGTTGCGAAAGAGTCGGACACGACTGAGCAGCCCACTAAGCATGGGCACACCAGCGCACACAGTTCGTGAGCGGTGGAGTCAGCATCGGGATTCCAGCCCAGTTCATTCTGTCTCCGAGTCCCGAGCCCAAACCACCTGGGCACCTGCCCTGCGCACCTCTTGCTTGAGGTTGAGCCCACCCAACTACCTACCACTTAAGGCTCCATTTAAGGCCCCTTGACTGAGGGTGCCCCAACCCCAGGGAAGCTTCAGGGCTGTCTCCCAGCGGTGGAAGCCAGGCTGTGACAGGGAGACCAAGAAAGTCTGGGCAGCCCCGTGGAGCGAGGCTGGGCCCTGGGCTGCTCCCTGCCCACTCTGCCCGCCGGGGGTCTCAGCGGTGTCAGCAGAGTCCCCTCAGTGAGAGGAAGCTGACATTTCCTGCACAGCCCACCATGGGCCACCTGTCCCTCCCAGGAAGGGGCTCTGGAGGGAGGGGCGTGGCGTGCAAAGCAGACGTGACAGCTGGGCCTGGGAGACGAGCCCTGGGTGCCCTCCTTTTCCGAGTGCTTGACAGAGAAAACAGACATGGCTCCAGCCCCAGGCTAAGGACCTGCAGGAGTAGCTGCCGGATTTAGGGAAGGCCCATGCGTGCCAGGAACCACACATTATCCTTAATCCTTACATCTGTGCACAAAGAAACCCGTGGAATAGGCCCATTTTACAGTTAGGGAAACTGAGTCTCAGAGATGGGAAACCGTTTGCCTGAGATCCACATAAACGGGGCGGTGGATGCAGGACCCCAAGTTCTGTTCTACCCCAGAGTCCTCACGCTTAAACTCCACTCTCAAGGGCCTAGACCATGTGAACATGGCCACTGCTCTCTGGGAACTGCCTCCTACTGCTTAATGAGGCAGGAGAAAAAGCAACCCCACCCCCCACCGGCTGGGAAGCTGGAACACACAGATTCAACCCTGCTGCCACAGACTCCCTCGCTGGGTGACCTTGGGCAGGTCACTTACCCTCTCTGATTCCCAGCTGTGACATCCTCAAAGTGGAGATTTTTGTAAATTTTTATTTTTATTTATTTATCTATTTGGCCATGCCCCGTCTTAGTTGCCACATGTGGGACCTAGTTCCCCGATCAGGGATTGATCCCAGGCCTCCTGTGTTAAGAGTGAGGCGTGTTAGCCATTGGACCACCAGGGAAGTCCCCCAAATGGAGATTTTTCTGCACCCGTGTCTGAGAGGGATCGTGTCGCCTGTCTGATCCCTGGAGGGCCCTTCCACTTTGCTCTCTGATTTCCTGGGCTAAAGAAGACTTTTCATATTGAGAAGAAAGAGGTGGCCTGGGGGAGTGAGTCTCGGGGAAAACAAACAGCATAGCTTGTAAGAAGACCCCAAAGTGGAGAAGGGGGCAGAATTGGTCCACCCTTCACCAGGGATCTGACAAGCAGGGAGAAGTGACTTGCCCAAGGTCACACGGCACATTAGCATGCATGAAAGGGTTCCCAGCCCGGCACCTTCCCCAGTGTGGCTGCCACCACGGTAAAAATGTTCAGAGACACTTAAAAGCTTTACCTTTGGCCCTTAATTTTTTTTGTTTTGTTTTGTTTTTCAAAAATCTTTATTCCTTTTTCTTTGAAGAGAATAGCACATTAGGGTTCTTGGAAACTCTTTTTTTTTTTTTTTGTCCTTTTAAACAAAAAATAAGCAAACCTCAGTCTAGAAAAGACCCTGAAGACAGAGATGGCATCTCAGCTTCCTCCTGCTCCCCCCTCCCCCACCCCAGAGACCCAGTGGCTGTCTCCCCGAGTCCCTGGTGGCTGGCACCGTCATGGAAAAAGGCCCGGCGGGGGGACTTGCCGGACCAGCTGCTGCATAAACAGCCTGCGACTTCAGACAGACTGGAAAATCAGGCGCCACTTCAAAGGCTCAATGACAGGCGGCCCCGGCAGTGGGAGCACAGAGGTGGCCTCCCCTGACGCCCAGCCAGGCAGGGGAGGCTGGACCCGCTGCTGTGTTCTCACCGAGAAGCAGCCGACAGAAGGACAGGCACCTCCTTGCCCCACTGGCAACGAAGTTTTTACAATATTTGTCAACCCGACGGGCTCCAGATCGGGGAAGATCATCCTGCTTGGGGAGGGGGATGGGGTGCGCGACAGCATGGAGCTCTGGCCCTGGGGTCCAGGACGGGGGGTGGGGGCTGAGCCCTCCCATGGCCAAGGGTCACCTGCTGAGCTGGGGAGGGTGGGGGTGGGGCTGGGAGCCCAGCTGAGATGGAAGAGGAAGAGCCCAGCCCCCCCCCCAGCCCCCTCTGGGTGCTGAGCAGGTGAGACCACTCAGCTCCTCTCCTGCTCCATGGGGGAGGGCAGGTTGGCCTCACTGGCCCCAGAGAAGCAGCAGGAAGCCCTCCTAGGAAGGAGGGAATGGAACAGAAGCAGTGGACGTGCGTGCATGCGTGTGGGTGCGGCCAGAAGCCTGTCCTCAGCACCGCCTCTTTCACACTCACACCTTGCTGGGCGTACTCCCCCGTGGGCTCATCCCCTCTCAGGCCCCTAACCACCTCCCCCCGCCACACTTCTCCTTGTCCCCCACTCTTCCATATCTGCCCTTCAGGGAGATATTGAAAATAAGACAACCCTGGTTCCAGACCCAATTCAGCAGCCCCAGGGTGTGTGGCCTCAGTTTTGCTATCTGTAAAATGGGACACATTGCTCTACCTTCATGGAGCGGTGGAGGCGTGTGAGGCGCGTGAGGCGCTGAGCTTGTTCAGGGTGCACATAAGCCCCTCAACACACACAGGTCCTTCCCCTCCAACCCGCAGTCTCTTCACGTCTCTGCTTCTCCAAATATAAAACGGGGATCACGCTGTCTTTCTCCAAGGCTGATGGTGAAGGTTAGGAAAGCATGTTTAAGCAGGGCCTGTGGTTTCATCATCCTGGGGCCATGTTCCTCACCATCCTGTTTCAATGCCTGGCACATAAAGTTGTTCGTACTGAATAGGGGAGAGGCATTAGTCTTGCGTGTTTAACAGTTGGCACTAAACTGAAGTGTATAGCAAAATAGTGACTGAAGCGACTTAGCAGCAGCAGCAGCATATAGGTATACACCAATGAAAGTGTTAGTCGTGTCCAACTCTTTGCAACCCCATGGACCGTACCCCACCAGGTTCCTCTATCCATGGAATTCTCCAGGCAAGAATATTGAAGTGGGGAACCATTCCTTTCTCCAGGGGATCTTCCCATCCCAATCCAAGGATCAAACCTGGGTCTCCTGAGTTGCAGGCAATTCTTTACCATCTGAGCCACCAGGGAAGCCCACAGCCCATGAAACTACCACTCAAATAAAAACGTAGATCATTCCCAGCATCCCTGACTGTCCTCTCTTCTAGTCAATACCTACCCCCACCTCCAGAGACAATCAACCACTATTCTGAATACAGCCGAAGTTTTAACCTGGAAAAGCTACAGACTTTTTTTTTTTTCTCTAATGTTTCATTTACTTTGTTTTTTTTTTTTTCTCTTTCAATTGGAGTATAATTGCTTTACAATGCTGTGTTAGTTTCTGCTGAACAACAAAGTGAATCAGCCTTATGTATACATGTATCCCCTCTCTCTTGAACCTCTCTCCCACCTACCCCTCATCCCACCCCTCTAGCTCAGCACAGAGCTCCAGAAGCTGAGGATTTAGACCGCAGGGAGGAGAATGAATTGGAGCGCGAGGCAGGGGACCAGGGGACACGTACCTGGGCAAAGATCTAGTGGAGCCTGCGTTTGGGATGGGGTCCCAAGAAAATGCTGGCTGTCGGAGAAAGCCTTTGAGCCAGAGGTCTCAGGGGACCCCTCGTCCAGGAGCCTCACTGCCCAGGGGAGAGGCAGGAAGCGTGCCCGGTGGCGTGTAGTCACGTGCATCTGGGGCTCTGGGCTGGGCTGGCCCAGCAGGGCCAGAAATATGGGCAGCTGCCGCCCCCGAGCCTTTGATGTGGCAGAGATGGAGACACACACATGCCCGACGATTGATTAATTGTGACTTTCACCATGCAGCGGCCGCTTCCTATTGATCTACGCCCGTCTGGAGTGAGGGAGACAATTAGGAGGGAGCACAGCGGCGGCAGCTAATTACCCACAGAATGAAAACCGTGCCTTTCAATTTATTAAACTTTTATCACAAAAATAACCTGGCCACCCCTGCCTGCTGAGAAGCCAAGAGGGGTGCTCTGGAGTGGCACCCCCAGTTAGCCCTCCGTAGAGGCTGAAAGCCCTAGGAAGTCACAACCACCTCGTTGCTACAGAAGACCCAGCACCCACCTGGGCTCTGAGAAACCCAGCCTGGAGATGGGGGAACCAGAACCAACCCCCTTGAGGTTTAGGTTCTGAGTAAAGCCAGGCAGCAGAGCGAATGAAACCAGGCAGAGGGCTTTCAGGAATCCAGCTTAGTGGAAGGCAGGAGCATTCGAGACGAGCAGTGAAAGCTCTCTAAAGTCACACGGCCCCAACCCCTCAGGAGACAGAGGTGGCCTGGCAGGTGAGCAGGCCACTACTTTTCTAGATTGAAAAGTCAGAGTGAGACGAGACAGAGGAGGCCACGTTAGCCCCAACGCATCTGGCTCATCCCACTGGTGCGTGCAACCGGAGTGTTTGGGCACTCTATCCGGACACATTCTCGGGGGGTGGGGGAGGCTGGTGGGAAGAGGACTCTCCTTTTTGCCATTTTTGCTTCCCTTCAAGGGGAGATTATCTCAACAAGATGCCAAAGGAAACTCCCTATTCTGGAAGGAAGGCGGTTGGTGAGATCAGGCAGGCACAGACAATAGTAATGTAAGGTGTAAAGTAATCAGAGACAGACTTCCCTGGTGGTCCAATGGGTAAGAATTTGACTGCAACACAGGTTCGACCCCTGGTCCAGGAAGATCCCACATGCCATGAGGCAACTAAGCCCATGGATCACAACTGCTGAAGTCCACTTGTCCCAGAGCAGGGGTCCCCAACCCGGCCCGTGGTCTGTTAGGAGCTGGGCTGCCCAACAGAAGATGAGCAGTTTTCTCCCATGAAACTGGTCCTGAAAAGGTTGAGGACAACTGCCATAGAGTCCATGCTCTGCAACAAGAGAAGCCAACGCAACGAGAAACCGGAGCACCGCAACTACGGAGCAGCTCCACTCGCTGCAACCAGAGACAGCCTGTGCGCAGCAACGCTCAATGCAGCCACAAATAAACACTGAACAGGCGATGTACGGATGTGAGAGTTGCACCGTAAAGAAGGCTGAGCATCGAAGAATTGATGCTTTCAAATCGTAGTGCTTAGAGAAGACTCTTGAGAGTCCATTGGACGACAAGGAGATCAAACCAGTCCATCCTAAAGGAAGTCAACCCTGAACATTCACTGGAAGGACTGATGCTGAAGCTGAAGCTCCAATACTTTGGCCACCTGATGTGAAGAGCTGACTCATTGGAAAAGACCCTGATGCTGGGAAAGATTGAGGACAGAAAGAGAAGGGGGTGACAGTGAATGAGATGCTTAGATAGCATCACCAACTCAATGGGCATGAATTTGAGCAAAATCCAGGAGATAGTGGAGGACAGAGGAACCTGATATGCTGCAGTGCGTGGGGTTGCAAAGAGTCGGACACAACTTTGTGACTAAACAACAACAATAAATAAATATATAAATAAAAATTTAAAAAATCAGTTCAGTTCAGTTGCTCAGTCATGTCGAACTCTGCAACCCCATGGACTGCAGCACGCCAGGCTTCCCTGTCCATTACCAACTCCCGGAGCTTGCTCAAACTCAAGTCCATATTTTAAAAAATAATCAGAGACTTAAGCAAGGGAAAGATGGAGAGTTGGGCAGAAGAGAACACTGGAGGGCAGAGACGGTTTTCCTGGAGTGGGAGGCATTCAAGATGAGCCTTGGGGAATGCGTGGATCTGTGCTAAGGAGACGGTGCAGAAGGGCTGCCAGGCAGAGGAGCCGCACCAGTGAAGGCACGGAGCCGAGTGGGCAGCAGAATGGCCCGAGGGGCGCGAGCTGGCTGGGGGCCTGGCTCCTGGATCACTGGGAACTGGGGGCTCTGGCGAAGATCTCGGAGAGGCTCCCAAGGTGGTGGCAGTGGGAGGGTCTCATGAAAGCAGGGACCCTGAAGTGTATTTGCACACCTATGCTCATGACAGCATTTATCACACTAAATAGCCAGAAGATAGAAGAAGTTCCATCAACAGACGAGCGGGTAAATAAAATGTGCATTGCACACACAATGAAATAGCATTCAGATTTATCAAGGAAGGACACATGTGAAAACACGGAGGAATTTGGAGGATGTTTCGTGCTAAGTGAAATCAGCCAGTCACGAAAGAATAAATACTGTATGATGGCATTTACATGAGGCACCTAACATAGTCAGATTCACAGAGACAGAACATAGAGTATGGTCGCCAAGGGCTGGAGGGAGGGGGGCAGAGAGTTCCTGTTTAATGGGTACAGGGTTTCAGAGTTCTGGAGACAGACGGCAGCAATGGCTGCACAGCAATGTAACTGTATTTAATGTCACTGAATCGCACAGTTTAAAATGGTCAAAATGGTTAAAAAAATTTTGTTATGTATATGTTGCCATAATTTAAAAAAGAAGAGTGGAGAACGCGTTTGAGTCAGTTCTAATGAGGTTGATGAACCCAGAACCTATTATACAGAGTGAAGTAACTCAGAAAGAGAAAGATAAATATCGTATTCTAACCCATATATACGGAATCTATAAAAATGGTACTAAAGAATTTATTTACAGGGCAGGTGTGGAGAAACAGACATAGAGAATAGACTTATGGACATGGGGAGGGGGGAGGAGAGGGTGGGATGTATGGAAAGAGTAACAGGGAAACTTACATTACCGTATATAAAATAGACAGCCAACGGGAATTTGCTGCGTGGCTCAGGAAACTCAAACAGGGGCTCTGTATCAACCTAGAGGGGTGGGGTGAGGAGGGAGATGGGAGGGAAGGTCAAAAGGGAGGGGATACATGTATACCTATGGCTGATCCATGTTGAGGTTTGACAGAAAACAGGAAAACTCTGTAAAGCAATTATCCTTCAATTTAAAAAATTAAATAAACATTAAAGAAAAAGAAGAGTGGAGTCTCAAAAGCGGAAAGAGTTGGGAAAAGTGGTCAAGACAGAGGAAGCAGTGAGGACCCAGATTCTAACCCAAAAAGGGCTGTGGTGAAAGGCAGGCACAGCTGCCAGGCCACGCTCAGCCGCTTCTTAGCTGTGTGTTCTGAGCCTCCTCCTTCTTATTTGCGAGACAGAGACAATGCTAGTTATTTCTGTCCTCTTGCAGGGTTGTTGCAAGGGCCAAACGCGGTCATAATAACAGCTCTTCACGGAGCAATTACTGCATGCCAGGCGCTGAGTAAGCACTTTACATGTATTAACTTGTTGAGTTCTCGTAACAACCCTGTAAAGGTATGTTTTTATTGTCCCCATTTTACAGATGAGAAAACCAGAATGCCGGATTCACCGAACACAGCAGATGGAAGTAGACCTGGGATTCAGACTGGAGTTGTGATGAGAGCCCAGAGTATCCAGAGGGAGCTATTGAGGCCTGCCCCCTTCCCCACCCCTCCCCCGTGCATCTCCTCCCCCTCCCCCTCCCATTCCTCCTCCCCTCTCCTCCTCCTCCAGGGAAGTGTCCCAAGATTCCTGCACTGGTGTGACTCGTTTTACCCCTTGGGAGCTCCCACCTCCGGTTTTTATACTCCCTGGCACCTGATAAACCTCCTACTTTGGGAGTTATTTCCACGCCTGCCTCCCCACAACAGAATTTAAGCTCTCCAAAGGTGAATCTGGTTAATTCTCTTTTTAGAAACCCTGCAGCCCAGCCTAGACTACACAGAGCTGATGAAAGTCTGAGCAGTGCTGGAGAGTTCAGACGGAGGACAGGACCCTGGACAGCTCAGTGGGGATAAGCGGAAAAAATGTGTGGCCTGAAGGGTTCTTTGCTGTCACTGACAATGACAGCCTGAAAATGAAGAGGAGGAAGGTGATTCAGACCATGAGGCTAGCAACAATATTAACATCATGTCATTCTGGGCAGACCACCCCTGTGCGGTATGGGCCACAAGGCAGGTATGCTAGAGGAACAACCCACACTGCAGCGTCTCGACAGCACCGAGGTTCACCCATTGCTCCTGCAAAGCTTGTCGTGGTCCAGATGATTCTTCAGGACAGGTGTCCTCCGTGCAGACCCTCAGTGAGCCAGGCCACTTGGACTCTGTGGCTCCGAGCACCGCAATACGAGGACTCCACAACAGCGGCAGTGGGACAAGAGCGAGTCAGAGCACTTGCACCAGCAACGTCCCTTCCGCTCACATGTCATGCGCCGAACTGGTCCCAGATCCCACCCAACTGCCAGTATGAGGTCAGTTCAGCTCAGTCACTCAGTCGTGTCCGAGACTTTGCAACCCCATGGACTGCAGCATGCCAGGGCTCCCTGTCCATCACCAACTCCCAGAGTTTACCCAAACTCATGCCCATTGAGTTGGTGATGCCATCCAGCCATCTCATCCTCTGTCGTCCCCTTCTCCTCCCACCTTCAATCTTTCCCAGCATCAGGGTCTTTTCCAGTGAGTCAGTTCTTCACATCAGGTGGCCAAAGTATTGGAGTTTCAGCTTCAACATCAGTCCTTCCAATGAATATGCAGGACTGATTTCCTTTAGGATGAACTGGTTGGATCTCCTTGCAGTCCAAGGGCCTCTCAAGAGTCTTCTCCAACACCACAGTCCAAAAGCATCAATTCTTCGGCACTTAGCTTTCTTTATAGTCCAACTCTCACATCCATACATGACTACTGGAAATACCACAGCCTTGACTAGATGGACCTTTGTTGGCAAAGTAATGTCTCTGTATTTTAATATGCTGTCTAGGTTGGTCATAGCTTTTCTTCCAAGGAGCAAGCGTCTTTTAATTTCTGGCTGTAGTCACCATCTGCAGTGATTTTGGTTCCCCCCAAAATAATGTCTGACACTGTTTCCACTGTTTCCCCATCTATTTGCCTTGAAATGATGGGACCAGATGCCATGATCTTCATTTTCTGAATGTTGAGCTTTAAGCCAGCTTTTTCACTCTCCTCTTTCACTTTCATCAAGAGGCTCTTTAGTTCTTCTTCATTTTCTGCCATAAGGGTGGTGTCATCCGCATATCTGAGGTTATTGATATTTCTCCTGGCAATCTTGGGGAAGTGCAATTCCACATGTACAGAAGCTCTTAAGTATCTCAGCAATATGTGACAAACATTTCACAAGTCACACCTCATATAACCCTCACGATGATTCCTGAACACACACAACCCTGGGACAGTCAGTAGAGCCGAACCCAAGGCCTTGGACTCTGGAGTAAGATCTGAGTTCAGATCCTAGTTCTACTGCCAAACAAGTGATGTCCTGGCTCCACAGGTGGTGAGCTCCCTGTCACACGAGGTATACAAGCAGAAGCTGAATGACCACCTTGATCATCACCATAATTATACATTAATGTGAGATGTCTCCCAGAAGATACCTACATTTTACTTTATTTAAAATTATGTTTTATGGAAATAAAATTTATATACAGTGAAATACACATAATTTAAATGTGCTATTTGGTGAGTTTTGACAAACACGTACACCTGTGCCCCTGACACCCCAGTGTAGACATAAAACATTTCCATCACTCAGAAAATTTCCTCTTGCTCCCTGCCTGCTCCCCTCCAGAATTTCTTTGAAGGACGAGGCTTAATTCTGAGAGAGGGCTTAACAAAGGTGGGGTCTCACCAGAGCCTGGATGAGGATGAGTTGGGTCGAGTGCCCGGGGCGTGTTTAAGGTGGTGCTCACCCTCAGGAGCAGTTCTGCTCACATGGTCTTGAGTGAATGCCTCCTTAAATTTAATCCCACGGGGCCCTCACTCTCCTTACCCTAGTCCAGGTCCAGAATTTCAAGCAAGGCAGGGGCAATATTACGCTGGCCAAAAAGTTATCAAGATAGTTTTGAAAAACCCAAACGAACTTTTTGGCCAACAAAATAAGATACCTGGAAACAGAAGGGAAGGGCCATTCTTGAAGGCTTTCAAGTTACATGTCACAAGGCTGACTGCACCCCCTGAAATGTAGACCAGGCACCCAGGAGCTCCCCGAGGGGTCGTGGCCTTGACTTGGGAGCAGTGTCCCACATGGATCGTGATGCTTTCTGGTAAGAGTTCCCACTTGCTGAACACCCAAGTGCCAGGCCTGGGTAGAGGCTTTATGTCTGTCCAGCTCTCCGTACGAGCCTGAAAAGTGTGTCTTTGTATCCCCATCTTTCAGTGAGAAAACTGGGGTTCAGAAAGGTGGAAGTGACTTGCCCGGGGTCACATGAGCAAGGACCAGTGGTGTGACTCAAAGCCAGTCCTCCCAGAGCCTGTTTCTCCCTCTGCCTCCTCGCAGAGCTCTAGACGCAAGGACTCAGGTGTGCAGGGGAGCCCCAACGGCAAGGCCCCCACTCCTATGTTGACCCCTCTGATCTCCGTAAACTTGAGAGGCCAGGCCCCCCAGCAGCTGGGGGCAGCATCACCCGGTGTCTGTCCCTGCTTAGCAGCTGGGTGCCCCCAGCTCTGACAGCCTTTCCCTGGAGCCCAAGGGGTGGTTTGCAAACTACCGATGTATTTGCATACTCCTTAGGAAAAGCCTGCTCTTTTCCCACCTGCAGCAAACTCCAGGCTGATTACTTTCTCCCCATGTTGGAGAGTTAATTACTCTCCCGCGTAGCCCGGGTGTTTATTTGTAATCAGCAGAGGGCTGGAGAGAGGGGGAGGGAACCGGCTGAAGCAGCTGTCATTTGCCCAGATTCCGAAGCTGCCCCACGGGGGCAAAAATGAGGAGGCGCCCCTCACAGCAGACCCGCACCCAGATCCTGGCTCAGCCCACAGGCTTGACCCCCTGTTCAGGGAAAGGAGAAGGGAGCTTGGACCTGAGGTGCGGGAGTGGACAGTTGTGAGCTGCTGTGAGCGGCTGGTAGGGCAGAGGCAGAGGCTCAGAACATTGCCATGAAGAAAGCAGCGCCTGGACTACAGGAGCAGGGCATTGTCTACCCCAGACACCTTCCAGGACTGCGTTAGGGTGAGGCTGGGGGGCAGAATCCCACCCCCAGAGACCGGAGACTGAAGCAGCTCTGCTGGGAAAGTGAAAGTCGCTCAGTCGTGTGTCCGACTCTTTGCAACCCCATGGACTATACAGTCCATGGGATTCTCCAGGCCAGAATACTGAAGTGGGTAGCCATTCCCTTCTCCAGGGGATCTTCCCAACCCAGGGATCAAACCCAGGTCTCCCGCATTGCAGGCAGATTCTTTACCAGCTGAGCCACCAGGGGAGCTCTGCTGGGTGACACTGGAAACTGACTGCCCCCTCCGAGCCTCCGTCCGCCCATCGGTTCACTGGCGCTGGCAACAGTAGCCTCACTGGTGCCCTGGTGGGCAGTCACGTGACCCGGGCAGGGGCTGTGAAAAACACCCAGCTCTACTCAGAGGTAAGAGATGCCCCGGAAATTCCCAGGTTGGAAATGATCTCAGCTCAGGGGAGATTTAGTGATCTTCCCTCCCTCTCACCCTGGCCCAACCCAACAAACCTGGACTTTCCTCCTCTGTCCTACACTTATCAAGGTGTCTAGAGACCCTTCAGCACCTGATCCCCACGTGTCAGAAGCAGAAGATAGGCGCAGCCCACGTGTCAAGATTGGACAGATGCCCAGTTGCTGTCAGAGCTCCAGAAAGGTGCTGGACTGCTTGCCTCAGCTCATCCAAGGCACCTATGAAAACCACTGAATCTCTGGGCCCCACCCCAGAAATTCCATTCAGGACGTAGGAAGACAACTTGAGTAATGGTCTCCTTAACCAGCTCCTCAATGGGACTCTGACCCAGGGAACTACTATTTTGGTTCAACTCCTCTTTTTTTTTTTTCACAAATAGGGAAACTGAGGCCCAGAGGGGTGCTCTGTCCATGGACACCCACAGAGCTGGGAGTCCCCTGCCTCCAGCCCATAGTGACCCCTCCTGATGAAAATCTAAGGCAGGAAGAGATGTGGTGATGAAGTGGGGAGGGGGGCAGAGTGAGGGAACCTGACTGGGGTTCTTAGCTCGCCCACAGGAGCAGGGGTCTTGGAGACCCTAGATGGAGATGAAGGCGCCTCTTCCCCTTTGCCCTGGGAGGCAGAGAGGTGCACACCTTCAGCCCACCCCTTCCTACCAAGACAGGCTTCCTCGTGAGCCAGGGAGTGGAGGGAGAACAGCCACTCAGAGGCTGCATGGCCCCTGGAGGCTGCCAGATGAAGCACAGCATGAATATATATATATATATTTAATATAAGTATATCCTGTGCATAGTGTTGTTTATCTGAAATTCAAATTGAACAGGCCATCCTGTATTTTTATTTGTTAAATCTGGCAATACTCTGGCCACCTGATGCGAAGAGCTGACTCCTTGGAAAAGACCCTGATGCGGGGAAAATTTGAGGGCAAGAGGAGAAGGGGGCAACAGAGGACGAGATGGTTGGATGGCATCATTGACTTGATGGACATGAGTTTGAGCAAACTCCAGGAGATGGTGAAGGACAGGGAAGCCTGGCGTACTGCAGTCCCTGGGGTCGCAAAGGGTCAGACACAACTGAGCGATTGAACAACAAACAAAATCTGGCAACCCTAGACCCATGAGTCACTTTGCCTCTCTGAGCCTTAGTTTCTTCACCTTGAAAAATGAGCCAGTACACTACCCTGTAAGGATACTGTGTAAGTTAAGCAAGACAATATATGTAAAATACTTGGCACAGGGGAGGTAAATTTGTGAAGTTGGCAAATTTGCCTTCAGAGTCCCCATACCCAGCATTTTCATCTCCACCATTCCTCTCTCCCTTCCAGAATTCCTGTTTTGGATCTGCATGATTCCAGTGAACATCTTCAGAAAGCTACCTGATGCGGTGGAAATTACCACCTTCTGGCTGTGTGACCTTGGGCGAGTTGCTTACCCTCTCTGAGCTTCATCTGTTAAAGGGTCTTATCATAGTATTACCTCCTTAGGGTTGCAATGATGAAATTAGTATATAAAACACTAGTGTTAAGTCTAGCAGCAGGGCTCACTAATTAGAGCCCATTAACACCTTGCAAATACCCTAAGACACACCTTGAATTTTATTGTTTAACAGAACATCCTTTATCCCCAGGGAAAGAATGAGTAAAGGTGGAACTGCAGGCCCCGTGATAGGAAAACGAGGGAGATCATTTCCACATGGTGGCTAGGGGTGAGGATCTAAAGGTGGGGTGGGGAGGAGGCTTTGCCCGGGCCCCTCTCCTTGCATCTGTGTGAACTTCTTGGAAGGTCGCATTAATCAGGCCTTCTGGGTACCACATTCCCTGGATGTGGGATCGAGACATCCCTCAGGATCCAGACGCGGCCTCCACCAGGCAGAGGTGTGTCCTCCTGGCTGACACTATCTGTTTTCCAAACTCGCCCCTAATCCTTCTAATCTTTTTACGTCTCACCTGCCTGCATGCCTGGTGGCTTCCATTAGCGCCTTTCCAGCCAGATCTGCAATCTCCGTGTTGGGAACGTCTCTAAGAGCAGCTCCGCCTGGCTCCCAGCAGGCTCGGCTTCTCCCTCCTGGGCAGCCAGGATGCTGGTCTCCAGCTGTAGCCAGCAGTTAGGGGAGCTTGTTTGCTTTTTTGCCTTTTTTTCCCGTATTTTTCTTACTCTTCCCCATAAAATTATTTTTGCTGTGTTTGGTCTTCTTTTTACTTCCCCCCACCAACTTCTCAGCTGGTCTCCCTGCATGGGCAGCCCTGAGTAGCAGGTGGGAATTTTGCTAAGTGCCTGCCATGCACCAGATTCAAACAACACTGACCAGAAGCTTCATCCCAGTCGGAGGGGTCAATGTCATCCCCAAACACGGGCGTTCTTTCCTGCAAGAGCACACGCAGCAGAAAGGGGGGAGATGCTGAATTTGAATCTGCGCTGCCTCCATCTCCACAACAAATTATTTGTCGTTTTGCAATCCCCTCCGTTTTTCATAAAACAATCCCCTGAAGCTCTTTTATCTGCTGAGAAAGGCAAAGAATAAAGTCCAGGCACTGAAGGCGTGTGGCAGTTTCTGACAGTTCCCTCCCCAATTCCCAAACACTCCCCGCACTGAAAAAAGAAACCCTGATCTTACGGGTGGAGGGAAGGAGAATGGAAGGAGAGATTCTGAAGGCCCCCAGAGGAGGGGAAGGGTTTCGCAAGAAAGACAAGATTAAGACACTCTCCGTAATAAAGAGCCAGCCAGGAGAAAGAGAAAAAGTGGATCGGGTAGCGAGTCTGGAGGTTTGTGTTTTTGATGGAGAGGGAGGTGCGGGGTAGCAGATGAGCGTGAAGGGGTGTCCGTGTCAACGCATGTCCCCGTCTTGGGGTTCAGACAGTAACGTGGGGATTTGAACATATTCGTTCACAGGATGGCACAGGGAGGAGGATTGTACGAGAATGTTCTTAGTTTTTTTCATCATAACCAAAAATTTCCATGAAAAGGAGCGGGGTTACACGAAATGGGCTGCACGCATACCACGGAGTACTACTCAGCGATAAAACCGAACCGGCATGCAGCAAAAGCGAGGCTGAATCTCACAAGCATGTGAAATGAAAGAAGCCAGACACAAAAGACACTGAGTGATTCTATTTACGTGAAGTTTAAGAACAGGTAGAAGTAACCCGCGGTGAGAGAGGTCGAATCCCTAGGCTTTTTGCAGGTAGAAGGGAATACAGTCGTCCCTTGGTATCTGCAGGGGATTGGTTCCAGGACACCCCTGTATCCCCTTGGTGACACAAATCCAAGGATGCTCAAGTCTCTTCTATAAAATGGCGTAGTATTTGCATATAACCTACACACATCCTCCTGTATACTTTTAATCCTTTCTAGATTACTTATAATACCTAATACAATGTAAATGGTATGTAAATAATTGTAAATACAATGCAAATGGTAGTAAATAGCTGCCTGTGTGTGGCAAATTCAGCTTTTGCTTTTGGGGGAACTCGCTGGAATTCTTTTTCAAATATTTTTGATCCGTGGTTGGTGGGATCTGTGGATGCAGACACTGAGGGCCAATGGTACAAGAAGAGGCACGAGGCAAGTTGCTGGGGTGATGGAAATGTTCTGTGTTTTGATCTGCGTGTGGTAAAGGGTGTCTTCATTTACATAAAAAGCCATTGACCAGGGGCATTTAAGGTTTGTGCATTTTACTGTGTGTAAATAACACCTCTGTGTTTTTTAAATGCAATACAAGAACTTTAGAGTTAAATTATACACACATTTGGCTATCTGCATTTTGCTTAATAAAATTCAGAGAGAAAGAACTAAAATACCCATTAAAATACGGCAGGGGTTGCTGTCCATCCTTGCTGCTTCAGACCCTCAAGGAGCCTATTCTGTAGCGTGTACCTGCGGGCCCCGACCCCCACCTCCAACGCCCCCACCCCTAACCCTCCCAACCCCACCCCTCCCCCAACCTCCCACCACCATCTGCCTCAGATCCAGAGCCTCTTGTGGTCTAAACACCTCACCACTGAGTACAGCTCCAGTCTTTAAAGATTTAATTTTTTTAAAAGGGGGGTATATATTAGCCAACTTATACTCCACTGAAGGACTAGAAACCTGTTCTGACGTCAACGCTAAAAGTGACCACGTAGAACTATCCTGAAATAGTAATAATGGTCTTCAACATGGTGCTTTCCTAAGAATTCTTTCCAAGGGTGATATTGACCATTGACAATTATTGCTTCTTATGCTGATTTTGGAATGCAGCCCTTGAGTGGGAGGTGACGACTGCACCAGGAAGAACCTGAGTAATTTAGAAATTATTTCTCTGATTACCCCCAGACCCTTGACTGCTCTCTGGGGTGGGGCTCCTGGATCCCGACCTCACAAGCATGACAAAGGGTTTCCTCTCATACCTCCACTCCCGCTTCCCCTCCAGGACCCTGAGCTCTGGAGAAAATGAAAAAGACACCCTCCTCTTCTGATTGAAGGTGTCCCGGCTGTGACATTCATAGGGCTACTGCTGACCCATTACTTTTCACACTAATGATATGTTCATTATTATCGATGTCTTTCATTTCTTGGGAAGTGTTTATACTCTTGCAACAGCCTGATAAGTGAAATCCTCCAACACTAGGAAATAAGGCAAATAGATAACTGGTGTCCTTTCAAAGTCAAATTAGAGTCGTGTCTAACAAGCCCTCCTAAGGGTCACGTGACACTCCAGGGGAATGTCACTTTGCTTGACTTATTATTTACTATTGATTAGGGCCCAGGCTCTGTAAAGATAGCTGTTAGCTGGTAGAAAACTGATAAGTTGCCAATTATTTTTGTCTGGTAGAGATGCAAATGATTTCTTTCCAGTAGAGTAGATAACACCAACATGATGATTTTATTGCCCTAAAGAACATTAACCAGTTTTGTAACTACCTTAGCAACCTATGAATATTCCAGAATTCTTGGGGGTTTTTTTGTTATTGTTATTTTCACTGAATCTCTCTCACCCTAATGAGGTATATATAATTTTTTTTCTCATATCCTTCCTTGAACAAGCTTTGTTCCTTCATTTATAAACTGCAAAAGAAAACTAACACATGCTCCCTATGTATTTCTTTTTAAAAACTATTTATGTGTTTATTTGGCTGCCTTGGGCCTTAGTTGCAGCACTCGGGATCTTTGATCTCAGTTGCGGCAGGTGGGATCTAGTTCCCTGACCACTATGGAACCCAGACCCCCTGCGTTGGGAGCACAGGGTCTCGGCCACTGGACTGCCAGGGGAGCCCCTCACTGTATATTTCTGTATGAATTGTGCATTTAATATCTTGAAAGTTGTACTCTGAGAAGGCTTTCATAGTATTTGTTTTTTCCTCATGCCAACTCTGTCATTTTCTATATGATCTTGGGAAAGTCTTTCTGTTTCTGCTCTTCAGTTTCTTCATCTGTAAAATGGGAGCAATCATGCTGACCATTCTGGCTCTGATGCAGTATTTCTAACTCCTCTTGCAGGGAAGCAAGATTGACACAATGCAATCAAAGAAGACGATGCTGGAAGGGATGTTACAGACCAGCCTTCCTGCTTTCTCCCTCGTCTTCTCCCTCTTCTTGAGAAAGTGAGGTTCAGAGAGGTTAGGCAACTTGCCCAAGGTCACACAGATATTATTTATAATGATGACTGATTTTAATGTGGTATTTGACAGTATAAACTTCCTTGTGTCTGTGCATGCATGCAAGTCCCTTCCGTCATGCCCAGCTCACTGCGATCCGATGGACTGCAGCCTGCCAGTCTCCACTGTCCATGGGATTCTTCAGGCAAGAATACTGGAGTGGGTTGCCATGCCCAACTCAAGGGGATCTTCCTGACCCAGGGATCAAACCCTCATCTCTTATGTCTCCTACGTTGGTTGGAGGGTTCTTTACCACTAGCGCCACCTGGGAAACCCAAACTTCCTTATGTATTCATATAATCTCTTGGCAACCCTCCAAAGGGACTGTATCATCCCCATTTTACAGGTAAAGAAACTCGAGGGCCAGAGAAGTGATGTGGCTTGCCCAAGCTCATAGAGAGGCGCTAGCTCCCCTGAGCCCCTGAATCCTGCGGAGCAGGAAAGGGGCTGGCGGTAGGAGCTCTGGGCCCCCACCCTTAAGTCAGAGCATCCCCACCTGCACAGGTTGAGTGACATCATCTGTCACACAAGATTGCAAGAAAAAGGGAGCCCCCAAAGGCTTGGAAACCCTGGTCCTAGACTGTCTTCACCTGCCCAGGTGCAACCACCCTCCCTCTCCTCCTCCTCCTCGTCCTCTCCCCATCCCTCTGGAAAAGGAGAGAAAGCAACAACGGCAATGAGAAAGCACGGCCATGGGAAGGAGCAGAAGGATGAGGCCAGCCCGGGCCTGAACGCGCCAGCCTCCGCTCTGGGGGAGACAGAAGCACTCGATCTAAAGAAAGGCGTTCTTGGGCTGGCAGCGACAAAGGGAGCTGGGCTGACAGGCAGTGCGCGCCCCGTAGGTGACCGCAAGCAAGGCTGGGCGATTGCTCCAGATGGTGACAGCAGGTCTCTGGATGGGCGTTTATTACTGATTTTTATTTTTTGATTTTTAAATGTTGATAAAAGCTGATTATTAAGTGTCCAGCGTTTTGTATGTGTATTACATCTCTAAACCTTTATACTGTTCAGCAAAGTAGAATCTGTTGCTTCCAACTTATGAACGACAACCAAAAAAAGACTGAGGCCCCAGGAAGCACATGCAGCGAGGAAGTGGCAGTCTCGAAAGCTGATGACCGAGCCTCTTGCCACTGTATCACTGTCCTTGTCTCTCTGTGCTTTTCTGTATTTCCAAGCTTTTGGCAATGAACACGTGCTGCTTCCGTGATCGTGAAAAAGTCTTACAAGTCACTGATTTGAGAGAAGGTTCCTTCTACCCTGCTGCTCTGTGCCTCCAAGAGTCCACTGCCCCGCCCAGGAACCCCTCCTCCACCCCCATCCCGGCAGCCTCCTGCCTCGCTGTCCCTGCGCTTGCGCCAGCTGTGGCTGGGGTAGGATGTCCCGTATTCCAGTTTTGCTGAGGTCTGCTCAAAATGTCCCTTGCTGGCCTCTGGCCCCCGGGGCGGTTCCAGGGAAGGAGAAGTGGGAAGGGATGTGAAACTTGGCCCCGGGCCAGCACCGCCCTGCTGGGTGTCCCACAGGGGCCCCTGCGTGAAGGACCAGAGTACCCAGTGTGTTGAAGACTGGACACAGGTGAGGCCTCCGCTGGGCGGGGAAGGCACCTGTGACGTTTAAGGAGCCAGGGGAGGGGTCCCAGGAGATGGGACCAGGCAGGGAGGGAGGGAGAGTGCTGCTAGCTGGTTCTGTGCCAGGACAGAGCTGGGGGGCAGTGATCTAGGACCCAGAACAAATAAATGGGGGGACCTTAACTCCAGAGGCTTGGGGGGAGCGGGGGAGGTAGCCACAGAGCCATCAGCTCTAACCAGAATTCCTGGATCCTGGCCCCCCACCAACACACAAGAGGCTGGGAAAAGGCTGGGGTGTCAGAGCCCAACAGAGGAGTCCCTCAGAGTCGGCCAGCAGGGGACAGTCAGTTGTCTGCCCTCCAGTGGGTGCTAAGAGGGACCGCATGTGTGGGGGAGGGAGCAGAGGGGTGCGTCAGGTGTTGGTGAATTCCGGTGTGGATGTACACCTCTGCCATCTGGGCAAGAGAGTGGTCATTAAACAGGGAGCAGGCACTCAGCAAATATTTATTCAAAGGAGCCGATCCTCTGTAGGGAGTACATGAGTGTGTCCAGGTAAGTGAGGGAGGGAGTGTGTCCGTCGGCCTATCCAGGGGTGTGTGGGGGGCTTTTACGTTTGCTTATTGTGTTGTGTAGGTGTGTGAAGGCTAGAAGCTGTGTTCATGTGTCTGAGTGTGTAACCCTATGAGTATGTTTGGTTGTGTGTGTCAATCTGTGTGAGTTTGTGGTTCTGTGCGTATGCTGGGGGGGTCCCTGGAGCTGGGTGGAGGGTGGACTTCAAAGGCCCTGGGTGGGGTATGTGTGCAACGGTCAGGGACGTATACAGATGTCACGGTTGGGGGGCGGGGTGCGGTTCAAGGTGTGAGTTGGGTGTGCATGAGTGTGTCTCCACAGTGGGACCATGGAAGCCCCCTGGGGCTGGCTGGTGATCAGCATGCTGGCCGTCTCCCTGGCCTCCTCCGTGACCCAGGACGTGTGCCGAGCCCCGGACGGGATTAATGGGAGCGCAGGAATACCTGGCCGACCTGGACGGCCAGGCCTCAAGGGGGAGCGAGGGGAGCCGGGTAAGCCCTCCCTTGGGACCCCAGTCCCGCATCCCTGGGCCGGGGCTGGCCTCCTGGAGGTGGGGGCTCAGGGTGGCGGTGAGAAACAGAGGAGTCCCCCTGGGCCCCCACATGAAGCCCCTCCAGTCTGTGCTTGGTCCCAGGGCCTAGCCTTCTCCCAAGTTCATGTACACAGGCCTCCAGGGCCTCTCTGTAGACCCCTTAACTGCCACATCCTCTTTCTTTGGCCTTGCTGTCTCCCTCTGGAGAGTAGGCCACTGCAAGAAAGGCCTACAAAAGGTCCTAAATCTGTGCCCAGCCTCGGTCTTTGTTCAATCACCAGAAAGATGAATGCCCTAGTCTCTCAATTTGAGAGCCCTTGTCTTGCTGTGTGACCTTGAGTGAGTTACTCACCTGCTCTGAGCCTCAGTTGCCTCATCTGTAAAAGGGAGAAAGATCCCACCTAGCATGTGGAGAGGAATCAATCCATAACAACTATCCTTTTTGTCTCCAGCTTCCCTGCACATCTGTCCCTGCTTCCCCCTTCCCTGCCCCCTCAAGCTTCAGAAACTCTCATATTCTAGAAAAAAGGCCAAGGGTGAAGGAAAAGGGAGGAGGGCAAGACCAGAGCTGGAAAAGATGGTCTCATGTAATCACCCTGAGGCTCCCAGTCCATAGACCACCAGAGAGATCTGCCTAGGCATTTGCAATGATCTGCACCCAGGCATCCTACAGGTAGTCCCTGAATCGGAAGAAGTCGGGGTCAATGGCCTGGCGGGGGACTGGGAGTGCCCAGCTGTGGGCAGGAGTGCAGTAAAGCCAGGGGACTGCCTTTTCCCAGAACCTGCTCCTTCCCCAAGTGTCTGTTCAATTTCTCTTCATTTTACAGACAAACAAGCTGGGGCTCAGAGAGGTCAAGACACTTGTCCAAGGTCGCACAGAACTAGTCAGAATCAATCAGGCCCAGACACTCCCCTACCCTCTTATCCCACAGCTCTCTGGGGCCCCAGCCACCTCCCTGAGGTCTGGAGGCTACCAGACTCTCACTCCCAACCTGACCTTTTTCCCCACAGGGGCCCCTGCCATCCAGACAGGCATCCGCGGCCTTAAAGGAGACCAGGGCAACCCTGGACCCCCTGGAAATCCGGGCAAAATGGGCTACCCAGGACCCACTGGTCCCATGGGGCCCCCTGGCCTCCCGGGGTTGAAGGGCACCAAAGGCACCCCTGGAAACATCAAGGACCAGCCGCGGCCAGCCTTCTCGGCTGTGAGACCGAACCCTCTGACAAGAGACAACGTGGTCATCTTTGGACAGGTCATCACCAACCAGGAGAACGTGTACCAGAATACCACGGGCAGGTTCCACTGCTCCGTCCCAGGCTACTACTATTTCACCTTCCAGGTGGTGTCCCAGTGGGACATCTGCCTGTCCATCAGGTCCTCTCGGAGGGGCCAGATCCAGCCCTTGGGCTTCTGTGACTTCAACAGCAAGGGATTCTTGCAGGTGGTGTCTGGGAGCACGGTACTGCATCTCCAGCAGGGAGACCAGGTCTGGATTGAAAAAGATGTCAGTAAGGGCCGCATTTACCACGGCCAAGATGCCGATAGCATCTTCAGTGGCTTCCTCATCTTCCCATCTGCTTGAGCAGGGAAGACCGCACCCCCCCTCACCCGCCGGTCCCCACCGTGGCCTCTGCATCCTGCTGTGTGACCCTGGCCCACTCACTCCACCTCTCTGGCCATCTCTGCTCTGCCCCATCAAGTGGGGGTTCTGTTGCTTTAGCTGCCTGAACGGAGACCATGTCTTGGAACTCTTCCTGGAATAAATATCTGAATCCACATCTGCTGAGCCTGAAGTTCACTGGTTACCTCGGGCATTGGGAGGGAGGCTGAAGAATGACAACAGTTATTTAAGTGCTTACAAGGCAGGCCCATATTTAGCATTTTACAGCGTGTATTTAGGAGGTCCTGGGAGCCTCATCAGCCTGGGCTCGAATCCTGGGCCACCATTTGCTTAAATCCAATTATGTTCATTTTATGTTACTTTGGTGAATCTGTTCCCTTATCTGCAAAGTGGGAATACTGACGGCACCCACCTCAATGCATTGTTGAAGTGAAGTGAAGTGAAATCGCTCAGTCGTGTCCAACTCTGTGACCCCATGGACTGCAGCCTACCAGGCACCTCCATCGATGAGATTTTCCAGGCAAGAGTACTGGAGTGGGGTGCCATCTCCTTCTCCAGGGGATCTTTCCAACCCTGGGATCGAACCCAGGTCTCCAGCATTGTGGGCAGACACTTTACTGTCTAAGCCACCAGGGAAGTGTGGTTGGGAAGATTAAATGACTTGATATATGAAAATTGCAGAGGAGTTCCTGGTGCATTAATAAGGGGCTTCCCAGGTGGCTCAGACTGCAAAGAATCTGCCTGCAGTGTGGGAGACCTGGGTTCGATCCCTGGGTCGGGAAGATCCCCTGGAGGAGGGCATGGCACCCCACTCCAGTATTCTTGCCTGGAGAATCTCATGGACAGAGGAGCTTGGCGGGCTACAGTCCCTGGGGTCGCAAAGAGTCAGACACGACTGAGTGACTAAGCCCACACACATACATTTTAGCCTTAATTGTATTTTGTTTAGTCTTTACAGTTGAACTCTGAATGGGTATTATGATTGACCCCATTTTACAGATAATGAAACTGAGTGAGTGTTAAGGAAAATTTAAAGCCCAGGGTTAGCATGTAAGGTGGGGAAGGACATGGCAACCCGGTCTAGTACTCTTGCCTGGAGAATCCTGTGGACAGAGCAGCCTGGTGGGCTGCTGACCATGGGGTCACACAGCGTCAGACACAACTGAAGTGACTTAGCATGCATGTGTGAATTGGAGAAGGAAATGGCAACCCACTCCAGTGTTCTTGCCTGGAGAATCCCAGGGATGGGGGAGCCTGGTGGGCTGCCATCTGTGAGGTCGCACAGTCAGACACGACTGAAGCGGCTTAGCAGCAGCAGCAGCAGCATGTAAGGGGAGGGGGTGGGTTGACCCCAGGTCCTGCTGATGCCCAAACCTGCTCCCCTCGCCAGCCTCCACAGGCACACGCCTCACACATGGCACACGTCCCTTCCGAGGCTGAACCGGAAAGGCAGGGGCTCAGAGACAGGGAGCATCCAAAAGTCCTCCCTGCCAGATGTCCTGAGTCCAGCTCTGGACTTCTACCCCGGCAGGCGTGGAGGCTGGGCATGCATTCCGTTTGCACTGGGGCCTTGGAGGGTCGGGAATGTTCCTGGCCCATTCCCAGAGCCCCACTTGGCCTGTCCAGGTGCTGCTGAGAAGCAAAAGCCCCACTGTGTCCTCTGTGCGTGAGAAGGATAAGGAGACCAGAAGTTCAGTCCTGGACATGCCCTGTGCTTTTCTCCAAAGGAAGCCAACTTTACCTTTGTGCTGCTCATACTCACATGTGAACACATCACACACTCACACACACTTCCTGAGATGCACGTGGACCCACCTTCCTGGACCAAGACTCATTCACTCCTCACCCACACACCCACTCCCTGAGACTTGCAGGGCACACCCCTGGACACACTACTTATGCCTTCAAACCCACAGACACACTAAGGGATACACACGGTCACACCCGCACACCCCGCTGCCGACTCTCCGGGGGCCCCCATCGACCATCAGTAGTGCTCTCACTCACACGTGTCCCGGACATAGCCCTGACACACAGGTGCACACTCACGCCTCACCCTCCCACGTGCGCACGCCTTAGATATGCCCTCGTTCTCTCAAGCGTTGACCTTGGAGTCTTCACGTACCCACAGCCCACCCCCCACACCGCCTTCCCCACACACTTGGGACCCTCTGGGGGGCTGTCTGGCCCCATCAACAGTTTTGGGGGATCATGAAGAAGAGAGTGGGGCTGCAGAGACTCTTCAGCTCCCCTCTGTCCTCCACTCTGCCCTGGTTTCCCCCCGAGCCCGGGACACACACACGAATGGACTGGGAAGCAAAACAGATCTGTGAGCCCCTACTGTGTGCTGGACATCTCATAACCATCAATGCATTTAAGCCCAACAAAACAAATGAGGACCCTGAGGCTCAGAGGACGGAGGCCATCTACCCAAGGCCCAGTGGCAGAAAGTGGCAGGGCCTGGATTTGAACTCTGCCTCACCCCAGACTGGAGGGCTTCTCTCATCGCAACGGGGCTCACAGACACCGTCAGGGTGGAGGTCCCATAAGAAGCTGGAGACCTGGCTGTAAAAATGGTGGGTGCGGGGGCGGGTACACCACTGCCTTGTACCCTAAATTCCATCCACAGCCACTCCTCTTTGCTGAGGCAGATCATGGCCCCTCCAAAGGAGGGGACCCAGCAGAGTCCAGCTGGCCAGGCGGGCAGGGCGAGGGAGGGCCGCGCACGGGCAGAGGCTGCCACCTACTGGACAAGCCGGACCAGGCGCAGAGGAGGTGAGGGCTGAAGACAGGCTGGGGGCCTGGGTGCCCTCTGGTGGGTCCCCCACGCCCTCGCGATGCTGTGGCCTTCCTTTCTGCTCTCCCCAGCCCTCCACCCTCCTGAGAATTCCAGGGCCAGGTGCCCTCACATTCTCGCTCTTGCTGCACACTCTGCAGCCCAGAGTCACGGGGTGGAGGGCCAGCTGGGGAGACAGGCCCTGAACGAGGCAGGGATGGCCTTCGAACTCAGCTCATTACTCGCACAGGGCTAGGCACGGTATGTGCATTAGCCCTGCCCTGCATGGAAGCTCCTGGAAACCCCACTTACAGAGCAGAAGTCGACACTTGGGGAAGTCAGAGTCAGGGCAGAGTCAGGGCTGGAACACTCTACTGCCTATTACCTCCTTCTTCCCCAAAATTTCTCATGAGAAGGGGATAATGGACCTCTCTCAGCTCTGCCAGCCTGGCCCCGACTGGCAACCCCTCGCCAGCCATAATAGGCTCTGAGAGCAGAGGTGGGGTGCTGGGGATGGAGGTGAGGAAGGTGGAGCTGGCAGGGAAGGTAGGTTCACCCGGGGCCCCAGCAGAGGAAGAAACGCCATCACACGAAGCCTGGGCCTCCCCTCACCCACCCCACCCCACCCCAAAATACAGATGGGAAGACTGAGGCCTAGAGGCACCAGTGCTTTGCTGAAGGCCCTCAGGCAAGGGAGTGGCAGGGCTGAAAGGAGACCCCAGAGGAGTCTGTCCGCCACAGCAGGCTGCCTTCTATCAAAGCTCGCCCCCTCTGAGTGCACCCCCAAGTAGGGCAAATGGGAGAGGGCGTATGGAAAGCTGGGCTTCCCAGGTGGCCCTTGTGGTAAAGAACCTACCTGCCAATGCAAGAAACATAAGGGACGTGGGTTCAGTCCCTGGGTCGGGAAGGCATGGCAACCCACTCCAGTATTCTTGCCTGGAGAACCCTCGTGGCTAGAGGAGCCTGGTGGGCTACAGTCATGGGGCCACAGAGTCGGACACGACTGAAGTGACTTAGCATGCACCAAGAAACTACTCACTTGTGCAGCTTTGGACAAGGGTTTCACTTTCCTCAGCCTCAGTTTCCTCATCTGTAAAGAGGAAGGTTATAGCTTCCTCCTGTGAATCTGGTGAAATAGCTGTCTCAGGCACAGTAAATGGCAGCAAACAGGGACGGGCGTTCGCTGGGCTGAACTTGACTCTAGAAGCCTGCCCAGAAGCCTGCCCAGGCAGCTGAGGTTCATACACACACTCACACACACACACACACACACACACCCTTCATCAGATCCGAGGAAGTGATCATTTCCTCATTTCAGACACTCAAGACCCAGGGGGCACACAGGGGTATCACTGTGGTCAGCGTAGCTCAGCACCCAGAGTAAAGTACTGAGTCAGGAAAAATTATGGGAAAGGGGATGTGGTTTTGGGGGGAGGCAGGGAGGGGACCGCCCAGTCTGCTCCAGGTCCTCCTGGCTGGGTCCACTCTGACACGGCGTCCTCCAGCCTTGGAGAGGGGAAGCCGGCCCGAGGAACTCTCCGTGACCAGACCGGACACCTCCCACCTGTCCAGGTGAGGGCAGATGGCAGCATTTCCCCGCTGCCACCTCCTGACACGTGGCCTCAGGGACAGCCTGACTTGGAACGGGAAGGAGGATCCCTGTTTCTGCTGAGCCAGGGGCCTGAGCTTGAAGCAGGGGCCCCACTCCCCATCCATTGGGTGGCCCCCAGAGGCGAGGGGCCAGGGAAGGGGAGTCGGCTGCCAAGGGCTGAGAAGGATGGCCCCCTGGGGAGAGAGAGGGTGAGGAGGGTGCGTCAGAGGCCAGCTCAGCTCTCTCCCCATCCAGCTCCTTCCCCAGGCGGACATGGGGCCCGGCGCCTGGCCCCTCCTGGTATTAAACCTGCTGCTGCTCCTGCTGGCACGGCCACTCGGGGGCCAGACGGTCTCACACTGCTATGGGATCCCTGGGATGCCGGGCCTGCCCGGGGCCCCCGGGAAGGATGGGTATGACGGACTGCCAGGGCCCAAGGGTGAACCAGGTGAGTCTGCTGGCCTGGCAGGGAGAAGCCGCCTGGGGCCTGAGGGCAGGGCTTGGACTGTCCATCTGGGACCAACTCAGGGAAGGTGGACAGCAACTTGGTGGTGAGGAGGGTGGTCCCTTTGGCCACACCTGCTCCCATGGCCGAGTTTTAACCCTTGTGGCAGGTCTGCCCCCTCTCCCCTCAGAGCCCAGGCCTCAAGTCTCCCTAATTCACCTCTTTGCCCATCAGATTTCCCATCTGATATCAAGGAGAGACCTAGAGTGCCTGTCTGAGAAGGTGGTGGGGAGGGTCCCAGGAGATAATCCAGGCAAAAGCTTTGGCAAGCTTCTAAAACACTTTGCTATTGTTTTATTCCAACCCTTCCGCAACTTGCCTTCTAACGTGGTCCCCAGTGACTATAGCCCAGATGGTCAGGGTTCAAGTCCCAGCCCCACTGCCTCCCTGCCCCCCATCTGCTGTGTGTACTTACCCAACTTATGTAGCCTCCCAGTGCCTCAGTTTCCTCATCTGTAAAATGGGGAGATGGCAGCAGTTGTTGCACAGGGGTGCTGTGATGATTAATAAGATTAAATAGAAAACAGCATGTGGTAGGTACCTGTAAGTGCAGACTCTGGTCATTGCTGCTCTTGTCATCCCTGTCTTTATTAGGAGTGTGTGCTCCCCTTCCTCCCTAGGGCTCTGGGTAGTTGGAGAGGTGGGGAGTGAGGAGTCAGGGTCGCAGTCACAGAACCATCTGTCGGAGATTCGCAGGCAAGCCCCAGCATGAGTGAAGAGGGCTGAGGACCTGAATGGGCGCTGGGTGCTGGGTGAGAGCTGGGGTCTGGGGACACCTAGTCTGGCAGTGGGCACACATTTGGGGGGGGTGGAATGTGTCCAGAGTGGGTGTGAAGGAGGCTGGGGTGGGGCTGGGCAGAGGTGACAGAGGTGGCAGAGGCATTGGGCAAGGGAGACCAGTGGAGACGGATGTCCTTAGGAATTTCCCACTGTCACTTGCCCTCCTAGAAAGAGAGTGGAATTATACCAACATTCCAGAAGGAATCCTCCAACTCAGCCTGAGTCAAAGGAAGCCCCCAGATCTGCCATTTTTCCAGGACCCTGAACTTCATCACTGCCTCTGGCTATCTCACTGCCCAGGGTGGTTGATGGGCACCAAGCTCCTAATTTGTGCCAGACACAGGTTCCAAGTGCTCTCCATAGATTCATCTTTCGGGGTAGAAAAAACTAACTCTATTTTACAAATGAGAAAGCTGAGGCCAAAATCCTTTGAAGATGTGGTTTACCCCCTTTATACAAATGTCGAAGCTGAGGTTCTGGGAGATTGAGCCACTGGCCGGAAGTCACACACTGGGAGCCTGTTGGACTCCCGAGGCCACACCCTCCCACCGCTACCGTCCACTGCCTCTCAGGCTTCCCTCCTCACGGGTGCGTCCGCCCCAACTGCCTGAAGAAAGAGGCACAGCCTTGCTCAACGTTGCTGACGGCCACCCCCGAGACCTGACATTACAGAGCACTACCCATGAGGTTCCCAGCACACGCATGCTCCCACCCCACTCTGCTAGCCACTCTGAGGAGATCCCTTCCATTATGCCTTTATCTCACCTGGGAGAACAGAGGCTCTGGGAGGGGAGGTCACCTGCCCAGGATCACACAGCCTGAAGCCCAGGTCTGCTGGGTTCTGATTCTTTTCTAACCTGGGATCTACATGGCTCACCAGTTGCAGAGAATTCTGTTACAGTGTGTCTCCACCAACACCCACCGTAAAGGCAGTCAGAAGGGGAAACAGCCACGACGGCCAGCAGGGGTGGTCAAAGAGGGCTTCCTGGAAGAGGAGACTGGAATCAGGCCCTGAAAGATGAGTATGGTTTGGACAAGGGGAGAAGAAGCTCACAGAAGCTCCGATAACCAGGGCAGCAACAAGCATCAGACGCTCGGACTGGGACTCAGCCAGACTTGATTTTTTGAGTCCTGACTCCACCTCCTACCAGTGGCATGGCCTTGGGCAGGCCTCTGGCCTCAGTTTCCCCATCTGTAACTTGAAGGAAATTGAGCTGGCCAGCTGTCAGAGGGGCTGAATTGGGCTGAAAAGGGGTTGGAGAGAGGCAGCCTGGAAGGCTCCATCTGGTAGACCCAATGTGCTAAGCTGGCCTGAGTGGTTCCAGCTCAGACATAGAAAGCAGTTTTGTGGAGCTCTGAATCTTATAAAATACTGAGGACCCTCTTTAAGAAAAATAGTACAAAATTAGGGATACGTTTGATGCAGGTGGGAGGGTGTTTACGCAAACCTCCATACACTGCAAAACAGTGTTAGAACCGCACACACAAACAGTGCGTGGAAAAGAGAAGCTGTGGTCAGTTTCTCAGTTTTGATTTCATACTTCAGTTCTGCAAGACTGGGGAAAACTGGGTAAAGAATGCATAAGACTTCCTTATCCTTTTTTTTTTCCTTTGGGCAACTTCTTGTGAATTTGTAATTATTTCAACATAAAAAGTTGAAAAACTTATATAAAATTACCCAAAGGACCTTGATGGGGTCAGTGCAAGTTAATGGGGCCTAAAGTTTAAGTTTTAGGAGCTTTCCAGAAAATCTGCCTCTGACCCATCTTCTGAATTTTTGTCAAGAAAAAATAGGAATGTAGACTTTTAGGTGAGGAGGTATCTGAGGCTACGTGGTGTCTGTGGGCTACCAGTCGTGGCCTCTGGCACACTCTCTGAGATCCAGCCCGGCTCTGACACCTCCTGAGCCGTCTGGTCCTACCCTCTCCATCACAAACGTGGGGACCGAGGCTGAGAGTTAGGGCCGAGCCTTAGCCAAGGTCAGAGGGCAAGACCAAGGGGAGGCAGGATTTGAACCAAGGTCTCCCTCTCCTCCTACTCCCTGCACAGTGCTCCCAGGTGGATAGGCCGCCATCTGGGGGAAGGAGAGTCCAGGAACCAAACCCTGGGGGGTGGCCCCTGCAGGACCACTGGGTCCCTCTTCCCATCCCCTGCCCCATCACTGCCTTCCCACCTGCTCTCTCCCCAGGAATCCCAGCTACCCCTGGGACCCGAGGACCCAAGGGCCAGAAGGGAGACCCCGGCACACCTGGCTATCCTGGGAAAAACGGTCCCATGGGGACCCCAGGGATCCCGGGGGCTCCCGGCACCGTGGGCCCCCCCGGAGAGCCGGGTGTGGAGGGCAGGTACAAGCAGAAGCACCAGTCAGTGTTCTCGGTCACACGGCAGACTGGCCAGTTCCCGGAGGCCAACGGCCTGGTCAGGTTCAACGAGGTCATCACCAACCCGCAGGGGCATTACGACAAGGACACTGGGAAGTTCACTTGCCAAGTCCCGGGTTTCTACTACTTCGTCTTCCACACGTCGCACACGTCCAACCTGTGCGTGCTGCTCTACCGCAGCGGCTTCAAGGTGGCCACCTTCTGCGACCACATGACCAGCAGCAAGCAGGTCAGCTCGGGCGGCGTGCTGCTGCGGCTGCAGGAAGGCCAGCAGGTGTGGCTGGCGGTCAACGACTACAACGGCATGGTGGGCACGGAAGGCTCTGACAGCGTCTTCTCCGGCTTCCTGCTCTTCCCTGACTAGGGTGGGCAGGTCTGCTCTGGTCCCCCGGGGGCCGCCCCATCTCCCTCAGCTTCCCCGCGAGAACCCACTGTGCTGCATCCGTGCTCAGGCCCCTCTCGCCACCAGTGGACAGCGCCTCCTCCAGGAAGCCCACCCTACCCTCCTGCCCTGAGTTCTCTCCCTCCTCCTCTGGTTAGCGTTTTCCAAGTCCGGGAAGAGGCAGGAGGCACATAAATAAATAACTAAATCAACAGCTATGTGCGGCTCTGAATCCTCACTGCCAATTCCCTAAAAAGCGATTCCCTTCATCTCCCACTTTGCACCTGTCACAGCCATCTGTGGCCTCCAGATTCAGGCATCAGTAAAGCTTGGTGCCAAGGTTGAGACGCTCGGCACCATTTGGCCATTTGGGAGAGAGCTGCTCAAATGTGGCCGAGAGGCCGCAAGGGGTCCCCAAGGGGGCGTCTGCTGTCGCTTGTTCATGTGAGAGGCTCTGCTGTCTTAAACATATCCATGCTCACAGGTGAACAGGAGTGAGTTTGAATTCCCGTCCTATGTTGATCCCTGTTGAATTTCTGGAGCACCCATCACAAGAGGGGTTTGGAGCTCAGGTGGTTGCAGCACAGACACAGATAAGATGTACAATGAATTTGTGCTGAATTAATGGATGAATTGGGGTGGACGCATGAATGAATAGTGGGTAAATGAATGACTAAAAGCAGAGCGAGTGAATGAGTCGAGAAAACCGTAATAGCTAACATTTATTGAACACTTACTGTGCACCGGGTGTGACGCTAACCCACCTGTTAAATCATTTAACATTCGTCACTATGTTCTGGATGGGCATGAATGACTGAGGGAGGATCTGACTCTTGGAGTCTGATTTCCCCCCGAATGACTGAGACTCTGGGAGCCCCCAGGAGATCATCCAAAACCATGGCTTCCCATAAGCCATCTGGGCTTCACTGTGAGATTCCTGAGGGTGGGCCCCGCTGGGTCATCTTGTCGGAGAACCAGGAAGCTGGCCGTGAACTGCTGCACTTTCACTGTGCTGACCACAGCAAGGGGCTGACAGCTCAGGTTCAAAAAGATAAAACGTGTAACTTTCCTGCCCAGATTGTGGCTCTGGCCTCAGAGCCCAATGAGATATGAGACTCACCCAGGCCAGGGAGAGCTGCCACGGCCCGGCTGGGGTCTCAGCTTGGTTCTGCAAGGCCCTGTGGGGCTCACAGAGGTTCAAGGTGAGCCATAACAGCAGAGGCTAGTGCCCAGCTTTCCACCCACCTCCATCCACTTTGCCTCTTTGCTCCTGAAAGCTGCTGTCTCATACCTCCAGAGCTTTACCCATGAGGTTCCTTCATTCTGGAGAGCTCCTGCCCCACTCACACAATCCACTTAGACAATACACACTCAGCTGTCAGGAATCAACACAAGGATCACCTCCTCCATGAAGCCTTCTCTGATTCTTCCCTTCGTGTGCCCACAGTGTCCTCCACCGACTTGGACCACAGACGCATGACTGGTTAGAGCCCAAGTTTCCGAATCTGGGGGCGCAACAAAATTACCTGCGGATTTATTTACAAAACAAAAAGCAGATCTCTGGACTCAGACCTGTTAAAGAAGTTTGAGAAGACTACTATTTCCAGCAAGCTCCAGGCTGTCTTACCTCTCAGGAGTGGGTCACAGAAGAGCTCTTGGAACCAGGCGAACCTGCATCGACCTGTTCCACCGATCAACCTATTCTGAAAAACTGAAAGCTACTCAAGGTTGATCCCAGAGCCACAGTGATTCCAGAGGTAGTAGCCGCAGTGTTGAGTTCCCGTGAGGGGCAGGGGAGGCTCTCACCCCAGGGTCAGGACAGGTCAGGTTCAAGTTCTCATCATAGCGTGGGGACCCAGTTCAGTCCCTGCTAGCCCCCTGAGATCTCTCTCACCCTCCTCGGCATCGGAAAAATGGCTGAAGCTAGTAAGCCCGTGATGAAGAAAGCTTCACAATCTGTTCCTTCGGAGAGCAGTAAGAGAGAAAAAGAACAATTCCGTAAACTCTTTATCGGTGACTTGAGCTCTGAGACCACAGAAGAAAGTCTGTGGAACTATTACCGGCAGTGGGGATATCTTACAGACTGTGTGTTAATAAGGGACCCTGCCAGCCAAAAATCAAGAAGATTTGGTTTCATCACATTTTCTTCCATGGCTGAGCTGGATGCCGCCATGGCGGCCAGACCTCATTTCATTGATGGGAAGATGGTTACGCCCAAACGTGCTGTCCCAAGAGAGGACCATGGAAAGCTGGGGGCTCTCGTCACTGTCAAGACGCTGTTTGTCAAAGGAATCACAGAAGACACGAAGGAATGTCATCTTAGAGATTACTTTGAGAAGTACGGAAAAATCAGCGCCATTGAGATAGTTACTGATGGACAGTCTGGCAAGAAAAGAGGCTTCGGATTTATTACTTTTGAGGACCATGATCCCGTGGATAAGATCATGTTGCAGAAAAATCATACCATCGATGGTCATCATGCAGAAGTAAGAAAGGCCTTGTCTAGACAAGAGAGGCAAGAAGGCCAGCATTTGAGAAGTCGAGGAGGAGGTGATGTTGGTTTGGGGTATTTTCATGGTGTTGGGGGAAATGTGGGAGCAGGACGAGGAAGGAACTTCAGAGGAGGAGCCGGTGGGTATGGAAGAGGATGTCAGTTTGGGGATGGCTCTCACGGGTACGGAGGAAGAGCTGGAGGTGGCGGTTGGGGGCTTAGGCCTGGTTACGGGGGAGGACGAGGAGGGTGCGGTGGTGGAGGGTCTGCAGACGGCTACCAGGATGAGGGCTTCAGAGCCCGTCATGACAGCTATGGAGGAGGAAGTTACACAAGTCGCAGTTTCAGTGATTCGGGCAATCAGAGGCAGAAACCTTCCAAGTACGATTTACTGAAGAGTGGAAAGTTGAGAGATAGCAGGAACACGGGCGGGTCGTATACTGGAGGAAACCACGGCCCAGGAGGCAGTAGAGGACGTGGGGGTTGTGGAGAGACAAGGCGGGGGGGGCCTTCTCAGTGGCCGTGGGCTTGACTGTATACAGAGGAGGGAATTACCGCCCAGAGGGAAGAGAGGAGCTGCAGATGATCAAAATAACAGTGCTAAGGAAATGCTCACCTCAGTCACGCATAGATGCTCAGCGCCACGGCAGAAGACACCTGAGCTAGTACCGAAGCCACTTTGTGAGTGGGTTCAGTCATGTACGAGCACTACTTCCTGTGGAGGAAAGACTTAAAGAAAATGCTTCTGAGGTGGTTTTTTAGCTTTTGAAATGTTCTGCCTTTCTAGCGGTCTCTGGAAGAGTGTAGAATCATCCCTTCTTTGATAATGTCCCATTTCCAAGTTTCGGTTGACACGGGAAAACTTTTTCAAGATTTTTCTCAAAGTTTTGAAAAACTGTTAGCCAGAATCAAGGGATACTAAGACATAACATCATTCTTCTTGAGAAATGTATTTCATGTGTAGAGTTAAGAAGCTGTTGTGCATTTAAGATTTAATAAAATAATTCTAAAAGTAAAACAGTAGTGGCTTGTCCTCTTTGAATGTTTTGCATTTTTACCTTTTAAATTTTTTCCTGTTTTAGGATATCAAAATTTGAACTGTGCAGTGTAATGATATGACTTACATATATTATCAAATGATTACCAAAAAACTTTTTTTCTTATGATGATGAATATTCTTAGGACTTACTCCCTTAACAACTTTTGTAATATCCTACAGCTGTGCTAATTTTGGTCACCTTGTTCATTATAACTTTTTTTTTTTTCATTATAGCTTTTAAAATGTTGAATAACATAGCATGAACTTATTGGTCATTTGTATATATTTTTTGGATAAATGTCTATTCAGTTCCTTGGTCCATACCACAATTTGGTATTTGCTATTGTGGTGTATGAGTTTTTGTTATACATTACATGTTTTGTGTTTATCTTATAACTGGAAGCTTGTACCTTTCGACAATCTTTATCCTGTATTTCCTTCCACCAGTTCTCTGCCCTTGGAAACCACAAACATGATTTTTTTTCTGAGTTTAATCTTTTTCTTTTTTTGGATTTCACAAATAAATATGGTCATACCAAAAGACAGGTTTGGGGAGGACAGAGATGTGAGTGAGCAGGCGGTTTGCCAGGTGAAGTCAACGGATATCGTCCTCCAGTTGGCTTTTAGGCACTTATTTCCTTATAAGTCCCTATTGGACCACGAGCATCCTAGAGGGCAGGTCCATTTGATACACAGCTGGCTCATGCATAGGAAGGCATGGGAAACGGGCCAGATGAGAAGGGAAGAGAGAAGAAGACACACACACAAATAACAGAGGCCAGGGCCAAGGAACCCAGGGTGCTCCACAGGTCTGAGAGCCTCTGGCAGGGACAAGGTGGAGGTCATGGGGCCAGTCCACTCACAGTGCGCCTCCAGCAACCCCTCAGCGGTCTGCCCGGCAGTGCCTCAAGTGATACATCTTTCTTCTCGTTTCTCTTTTGTTTAAAAAATCAATACACTGTTCATGTAGGCCACGGTGTCAGATCAGAGACCTGTACTTTGGAAGTGACCCATTTTGGTGCCATTTCTATTTTCCATAATTGTTTCCTTGTTGCTCTCTGTTTGTCAGGAGGGACCGGCCTTTGAAAAACGCCAGCTTGTCTGCTGGGCTTAGGGGAGCTGGTGAGGGCTTCCAAGGGCACAGGCAAGGGTGGGAGAGGAGCTGGAATGAGGCATCCCAGGGAGCAGGGGGCCTCTTTTAAGACCACGGGGTGTGGAGGGCTCTTAGGCTTCTTTTCCATCAGTCCCTCTCTACCAGAGAGGAAAGTCAGTGATTTTTGTTTAAAGATTTATTTATTTATTGGCTGTGCCAGGTCTTCTTTGCTGTGTGCAGTTTCTCTAGTTGCAGCGAGTGGGGCTGCTCTCTAGTTGCAGTTAAGTGGGCTTCTCATTGCAGCGGCTTCTCTTGGGCTCCAGGGCAGTGGGCTTCCGTAGCTCTGACGCGTGGGCTTAGTTACCCGGCAGCACATGGGACCTTAGTTCCCAGAGCAGAGGCTGAACCCACATCCCCTGCATCGGAAGGCAGGTTCTTAACCACTGCACCATCAGGGAAGGCCCGAGGTCAAAGACCAGCTGCGCTTCCCAGGTGGCACTGGTGGTAAAGAGTCTGCCTGCCAATGCAGGAGGCATGAGACGCACGTTCCATCCCTGGCCCAGAACGATCCCCTGGAGGAGGGCGAGGCAACTCACTCCAGTATTCTTGGGCTTCCCTGGTGGCTTAGACAGTGAAGAATCTGTCTGCAATGCGGGAGACCTGGGTTCAACCTTGGGTTTGGAAGATCCCCTGGAGGAGGGCATGGCAACCCACTCCAGTATTCTTGCCTGGAGAATCCCCGTGGACAGAGGAGCCTGGCAAGCTGCAGTCCATGGGGTCGCAAAGAGTCTGACACAATCGAAGCAACTTAGCACGTACGCATACATGAGACCAGCTGGCTCTCCCTCAGGGGCCAAGTGTCTCCCTAGCTCCTGACTTCTAATCCATGCATGGCTCCTGTGCATACAGGCTCCAAGATTTCTGTCTTCTCTTCAGAGAAATGAAACTACTCTCAACTTTGCATTGGTGCCTACCAAAGGCTGGGTGCTCAGCTAAGCCTTGGACATGCAGGGCTACCTCACTGGCCCCCCACAGCCACTCCAGGAGGTAGGTGCCCAGGTCCTTGGTTCATATGTGTGGAAGCTGCCTGAGGCCACATAGCTAGAAAGGGATTCAAACTTGCAGGGGGCCGATTCCAACCCTCCTGGCCCCAAACCGTGCTGCTTCCTATTCTAGGCTCCTTCTGTGTCTACCTCAAGTTCAAGTTCACTTTTCCCATTGTCACCAGCCACCAAATTACTGGAGGGTCTATATTTGGTTGGGCCCAGAGGCCCTTGGGTTTTATCAAATGGGTCTCTCACCCACTACAGCAAACACTTCATTTCCATCAAGCAGCATCCACAAGCGAAATGATTTTCTACCTCCAAGCACCGATGTCAAGAGAGCCCTCCCGACCTATGGCAGCTCCTGGGACTTGCTAGGCAAGCATCCCTGAGAGGGGCCTCATGTTACCTTGGATGCAGCCTCAGTGAGAGGGCTTGCATCTCAGCACCAGGGATGCCTGGCTCTGAGTCCTGATCCGCCACGAGGATGAGGCACAGGCTCCAGTAGCCACTTCTTGTGACATTCTTCACAGGAGCAATGAAACCACTGTGCCCCTTAACGTTTAATACCGGGGCTTCCCTGATAGCTCAGTTGGTAAAGAATCCGCCTGCAATGCAAGAGATCCCAGTTCGATTCCTGGGTTGGGAAGATCCACTGGAGAAAGAATAAGCTACCCACTCCAGTATTCTTGGGCTTCTCTTGTGACTCAGCTGGTAAAGAATCCACCTGCAATGCAGGAGACCTGGGTTTGATTCCTGGGTTGGGAAGATCCCCTGCAGAAAGGAAAGGCTACCCACTCCAGTATTCTGGCCTGGAGAATTCCATGGACTCTTTAGGCCATGGGGTTGCAAAAAGTTGGAGAGTCCCTTGGACTGCAAGGAGATCCAATCAGTTCATCCTAAAGGAAATCAGTCCTGAATATTCATTGGAAGGACTGATGCTGAAGCTGAAACTCCAACACTTTGGCCACCTGATGCAAAGAGCTGACTCATTTGAAAAGACTGATGCTGGGAAAGATTGAAGGTGGGAGCAGAAGGGGATGACAGAGGATGAGATGGTTGGATGGCATCACCAACTCAATGGACATGAGTTTGAATAAACTCCAGGAGTTGGTAATGGACAGGGAGGCCTGCCATGCTGCAGTCCATGGGATCACAAAGAGTCGGACATGACCGAGTGACTGAACTGAACTGAACTGATGTTTAATACCAGTGGCCCCTGGTAGAAGAGACATTCCCTGGGGGCCGGACCCAGGGCTGATTTGCTTGTGGCTCTGTCTCCAGAGTACGTAGAGGCTCATGATAAATATTTGTTGAATGATAACTTTCTCCCCTCTGGGCCTCAGTTTCCTCATATATAACATGAATAGCAATGGGTGGGGTGACCTCCAAGTCCTGCTCTCCTGGAATCCTATGATGCCAGGATCAACAAGCAACAGGATCAGGTCCACTGGAAGAAGAGGGAGGGATATAAATAAATAATGACCACGTTTAAAATTCACTTTTCATTACTAGATTACTTTCTGAGAACAGAAAAAGAGCAGGGCTGTAGAAGAGAAGCAAAGCAGAAGAGATGAGCCCAGAAAGGGGGGGCTTGGGACACAGCTTAATACTAACAATTAACATGTGCACTGCACTTTACAGCTGACCCTCCTCTTTCTCCTCCACTGTCCTGTCTGAGCTCCACAGTGCCCTGTGCAACCTGGAAAGCAAGGGCAATTCTGGTCCCATCGCACAGCAGAGGAAACTGGGGCTCCCAAGGGTTCGCTGGAGATGCAGGTTGGATCCTTGGGTCTTGCCTTGGAAATTCCATGGACAGAGGATCCTGGTGGGCTACAGTCCACAGGGTCACAAAGAGTCAGACACGACAGCAACTAAACAACAACACAAAAAACTCGTTTTCTTTGGAATCCTAATTCTGTAAATACAGCCACTAAAATCCTCCTGCAAGATGCGGGTTCAACCCCTGGGTCGGGAAGATCTCCTGAAGAAGGAAATGGCAACTCACTCCAGTGTTCTTGCCTGGAGAATCGCATGAACAGAGGAGCCTGGCGGGCTACAGTCCATGGGGTTGCAAAGAGTCAGACAGGACTGAAGCAACTAAACAGCAACAGATGTTTAGCTGCTAAGTGGCAGAGCCAGAATCTGAATCAGGGTTTCTGACTGCAAACGCAGCCCTCGGGCAGCAGGCCGGCCACATCTCCATTTCATGGAGGAACACCGCAGTTCCTGCAGAAGTTCATGAGGTCAGGGGCCTTGGCAGGTGCTCCCCCCAACCGCTGTGGACATTCCCCTGGAACACCCTACTCCCCTCAGCAGCTGCTGAGCTGGCGAAACCAAACTGGGCACCCACCCACCCATCCTATTTACAGTAAACCCCTCCCGATTGCAGAAATGGGACCTGAAACTGCCTGATGACAGCAGAAAGTGTGAGAGTGGGGTCAACAGGGAAGGAGGCTGGCCTGCCGGGCCCGCAGAGAGTGCCGTCAGGGAGAGGCCCCTCTCATCTCTGGGGAATGGGACTTCCGCTTTGGACGGACAGCAGGAGGCTCCCGGCACCCGGTCCCACTCTGCCCAGCCCAGCAGCCTCAGAGGACACAGGCTCCCAGGTGAGGACGGGGCTTAGCAATAGGGGGACCGGCTGGCAGGACCAGTATGCCGGAGGGTGGTGCTTCCTGAGCATAGGGCCCCACATCCTCTGTCTCTGAGCCACTTGGAGGGTTGGACTCTGAGGGTTCCTGCACCCCATCCCAGACCTCAGGAATCAATTCCTCTGGGAGGTCAGCTCGAGAGTCTGCTGCTACCTGGGGCCCCGGGCAATGGGGAGGCATCAGAGTAAACACCGAGACTGGAGCTGAGCCCCGCTTCTGCCTCTCAGGAGCTGGCAATCTGGGCCAAGTGACGTAACCTCTCTCACCCTGGATCCTCTCGGGGGATAACAGAACTTTTCAGGGGTGCTGTGAGCCCTAAAGGAGATCAGCTCAGCCTCTGCTTAGTACACTGCCTGGCTCAGGGTATGTCAGAGGCAGAGGTGAAACCAGAACCCAGAATCCCCTCTGCCCACCCAGCCTTTCTCTGACACCTGCCTTCTCCTATTTCCTCGCAGTCTGGTGAGAAATCTCCGCTAGCCTCTTTCAAGGAGGAGGTGGGATGATGGCAGGTGGAGTTGCAATGAGTTATTAGTTAGCGCTGACACAGCTCAACTCTGCTTGTGCAGGAGGGTGTGTGGTCGGTCAGGCACTGTGCTAGAGACCGAGTTCCTTCTAGGCTCCATCTCATGTAATCCTCTGGCAGCCTTGTCAGGTGGAAATAAACTTTGCCAAAGGCTCAGGGAGGTTAAGGTACTTTCCTGAAGTCATGCAGCAAGGTAGCAGCAGAAGGGGAGTTCAAGGTCAAACTGGCCTGACTCCAAGTCAGGGGGAAAGGGGATGTTGGAGCTGGAGGAAGATGGATGATGCCAGGAAAGATGTGGGGAGTGAGGCTGATGGTGGTGATGGATGCTGAAGGCAGAGGGTGGTCAGATCTGCTGAGGGTTAAGTCTTGGCCCAAGTCTAAGATTCAGTGGCCCCTGAAACAGGCCAGAACCCAGATCACCCCACTTCCCCACCCCACCTCCAGCTTCCCTAAGAGACCTGAGTCTCATCATCAACAGCTATCCCTACCCCATCACTCTAGCAGCCAACCAGAGCTGCCCCCACTCCTGTGCGGCCTGTACCTGACAGACCCCCTCCCTGAGCCCAGCCTCCCAAAGGGACCAAATTCTTTCTTTAGTTTCCCAAGCATCTTCTGCGGTGTCCTGAAACTTGGGGATTCCCAGATGATGGTGATAATTTTAAAATAGCTAATATTAATTAAGCATCTCTAATACACCAGGCTATTGTGAGCCCTAACTCATCTGTCCTCCCACCAACCCCATCAGTCACTGCTTAGCACGCTGCCTGGTTCAGGGTATGTCAGAGGCAGAGGTGAAATCAGGACCCAGGACCCCCTCCGCCCACCCAGCAATTTCTCTGACACCTGCCTTCTCTTATTTCCTTGCAGTCTGATGAGAAAGCTCAGCAGAGATTAGGCAGAGGTCAGGATTATCCCCATTTTACAGAAGGAGAAACTGTGTCCAGAGAGAAGCCACTTGCCTAAGACCCATAGCTAAGAAGGAGCAGAAGCCTGGTTTGGACCCTCTTGGGGGCAGTGTTCCTCTCCTTGTGACCCTCCAGGCCTCTCACCTTTGGTGACACCCCCAACAACAGCAGCAATAATAATAATGATAATATCAGCCATCACGGAGCACCGGCCCCGCCTCCAGCAAGCACTGAGCACAGGCCGTGCTGTAGCTCCTTGTATCAGGCCGTTTGGCTCCAAAGCCTGTGTTTTAACCCCCAGGTAGAGAGGCCTCTGGGCTTTCTCAGTGGCTGAGCAGTAAAGAATCTGCCTACAATGCAAGAGCCACAGGAAATGCGGGTTCGATCCCTGGGTCGGGAGGATCTCCTGGAGGAGGGCATGGCAGCCCACTCCAGTATTCCTGCCTGGAGAATCCCGTGGACAGAGGAGCCTGGTGGGCTACAGTCCACGGGGTCGCAAAGAGTCAGACAGGACTAAGCAACTGAGCGTGCATGCAGAGAGGCCTCTTAATGAAACACCCCACGGGGTTTAAACCCAGTGGAAGTGGGTTTGAATCCCCAGCCGCGTATGGCTGTGTGACCTTGATCAAGGTTCCCAGTCTCTCCACTGCCCAGTTTCTTCATCTGTGAAATGAAAAAGCAGGGGTGCTTTCTCAGGGGGCTGCTGTAAGGAGCAAATTAAATGAAAGAACGACCTGTAAAGCATTTGGCACAGAGCCTGGCACCTGCTAAGTGCCCAATGCATTGATTATTAAGGTTGTCAAACTGTCGTCTGTAAAACCTCTGGCAAGATAAATAGAAAGTCAGCCTCTCTCAGGAGCATGACAGCCCAAGCTGGTCACTCGTGGCCCTGGTCACATCCATCTTTGCAGTCCCTCTTTGCCTGGTACCCAGCACAGCTTCCAGCCTCACTCAGGAGTCTGAGCCATGAACTGATCAGGACCAGACCAAGGGGGCTAGGGCTGATTTTCTGAGCACACAAGCCCAAATCAGCAGGTTTTTCTGGTCTCAGGAAGGCCTCCAGGTGCCAAATTCTGTGTTGGTACAGGCACTGTAAGGCAAAGGAGACCACAGCCTGACCACAGCCCTGTCATTAACCAACTCACTGGACGATTTAGGAAGGGTTGTTTCCTAATGTTTGCATCTCAGTGTCCTCATCTGCAAGATGGGAAAATAATCCCAACCCACTTCTCCAGAGTGCTGTGAGGATCAGACAACAGCAGCTATGGGTCTGAACTAGAGCCCCCAAACCCCGTGACTCTTTCCCAGCCATGGCCTTGCCTGGGTCCCCATGGTTATGCTGGGAGATGGGCTGGGACCACTCTGCTCGCCTATCTAAGAGCAGGAGAGTGCCCAGGTTTTGTGGGCTGAGGGGTAATGAGGGAAGGCTTCCTGGAAGAGAAAGGTTTTGACAGGAGCCTTGAAAGATGGGGAGAAATTGGATATGGGCAAAGGTGGAATGAGCTGCCTCAGAAGGTAATGAGCTTCCCATCACTGAGATGGTACAAGCGCTGAATGGGAAGAAGCCTGGGCAGAGATGTTGTTGAGGAGACTTAACAGTAAGCTGAGGGTTCCTCAAGAAGTTAAACACAGGATTACCACAAGACCTAGTAAGTCCACTAAGTATATACCCAAGAATTAGAACTAAGTATTCAGACAAATCCTTGTATGTGAATGCTCACGGCAGTGCTACTCACAATAAGCAAAAGGTGGAAACTTCCCAAATGCCCATCAATAATAAATGGATTAACAAGATGTAATATGTCCATACAATGGAATATTATTCACCTGTTAAGAAGGAATGAGATACTGATCCATGCTACAATGTAGATGAACCTCAGAAACTTTATGCTAAATGAAATGTCAGACACAAAAAGCTACATAGCATATACGATTCTACTTCTATGAAATACCCAGAATAGGTAAATCCATAGAGTCAGAAAGCAGAGGAGTGGGTTGCCAGGGACTGAAGCGGGGAGGGGGATTTGGAGGGAACTGACTAGTGAATACCAAATGTTATTTGAGGGTTATTGAATTGATGGAAATACTTTGGAAATAGACAGAGGAGAGGGTTATACAATGCTGTGAATGTGCTAAACACCACTGAAATGCTCACTTTAAAAGGTTAAATTTGTGTTATGAGGATATCAACTCAATTTTTAAAAAGGAAGAAGCTAAGGGTTGGATGAGATGAGTTTTAAGGTCCCTTCTGTCCTGAGAAGTGATGCCATGGGCATTGGCCGTGCTGACAAGCTCAAGATGCCCCAGGGTTTCTGTCTCATTCCCCAGGATTCTCACCAGGGCCCAGAGCCTTTGGAGGGACCTGAGAATATTCTACCAGAAGAGGTGGCCTGCTGTGCTGGCAAGGTCACTGGCTTCAGCGCCACACAGGCCTGGGTTCAAGTCCTGGCTGCAGTCCTTCCTGTGTGACCCTGAGCAAGTGACTTGACCTCTCTGAACCTCAGTTTCCTCTTCAGTATAGAAACATTGGTTCTTCCGTGCAGGGGTGCTCTGAGGATATAACTGTGGAAGAAGCACAAGCTGCCCAAATTCAGAAGCTTTAATGACTGAGAACCCTTGGACCAAAATCTCAAACTACAGCAATCAAGACCCTGACCTCCCTGCCAGTTCTCCACACTCCAGACACTGTGCGGCCTCTGGGCCTTTGCCTTCTGTCTTTTCCTCCTGGAACATTCTTGCCCCAGACCTGTCTGATCCTTTGGGTCTCAGCCTAAACATCACTTCTCAGAGATGCCTCCCTTGTCTAGAAAACTCTTCTGGCAGGAGAACGCCCCTCGCAAAACCAGCCCTCGGGGCTCCCTTTCATTTCATTTCAGCCAGGGCGCTCCCCGCAGCGTATGACCAGTTCCATTGACTTGCATGTTGACCTGTGTCTAGTCCCCCAGACCATCAGCTCCATGAAGGCAGGGACCATATCTGTCTTGTTCATCACGGTATCCCCAGCACCCAGAACAGGGTCCGGTGGATGAGACACTCGGGGAACAGGAACAAGTGAAGGAATGAATGGCCAAGACCAATCACATCGTCTTGTCCCCCAACAGGGAGCAGCTGAGACAGGGCCGCGATGAAGACCCCTCGGGGCAGCGTGTTGGTGCTGTTGCTCCTGAATCTGCTCCGTGTCTCCTGGGCCCAGAGCAACTGCATCGGGCCGTCCATCCCTGGCATCCCAGGCATTCCCGGGAAACCAGGCCCCGATGGCAAGCCTGGGACTCCAGGGACGAAGGGAGAGAAAGGTACTGTGGACACTGGGAACGCACGAGAGTCACTCCCCAAGGCCCCATCGCCCGCCTCCCAAGTCAGCGGCCCTCCTTAGAGAGCACAAAACACTTGCAAAGCCATCAGCTTGCTGAGCCGTTCACAGTAACCTTGCAAGGAAGGGATTCTGATTCCCACTTTACAGGTGGGAAAACTGATGTCCAGAAAGGCTACTGACTTGCCCAGGGGAGCCCAGTAAATGTTGAAAGTAAAGTGTTAGTCTCTCAGTCATGTCCCGACTCTTCGCAATCCTATGGACTATAGCCTGTCCGTGGAATTTTCCAGGCAAGAATACCGGAGTGGGTCACCATTTCCTTCTCCAGGCGATCTTCCCCACCCAGGGACTGAACCCTGGTCTCCCGCATTGCAGGCAGGTTTTTTTTTTTACTGTCTGAGCCACTGGGGAGGCCCAGTCAATGTTGCGGCTGAGGCCAAACCGTGGCTGTCTTACCACTAAATCCGCGGCGGCTGCAGAGTCCTGGGTGCCTCCAGGGTAGGCGGCTTCAGCCCTCTGCACTGCTCTTTCCTCACCTGTAAAATGAGGATGGTGCTCCTTTGCAGAGTTGTCAATGGGTTTAATGAAGCTGCCTGCCCCTCAAACCCCCCGTGAGATGTATGTAATTCACACATCCATTTAACCACAGCCAGCTACTCTCATCACACAATTTCAGCAAATCCTCACGAGCCCGCAAAATACATTGTCCCCATTTTCCAGATGAGGAAGCTGAGCCTTGGGCAATGTGAGTCAGTCAAGGGAACACGACTAAGAATGGCAGAGGTGATGTGAGAAACTCACCTGCTTGGCCCCCGAGCCTGCATTCACAGTAACCAGACTCTGCCACTCTCCTGGAAGAGAAGGCTTTATATCTTGTGCCAAACCAAGGAGGGGTTTGGAGTGGTGGAGTGAGAAAGGTTCAAATGCCCACTTCCAGGTTCAGCAAGACACCACTCCCCACCCCGACGGCCCTCGGCCCCCATTATCACCAAGCACATCCCAGATGTGGAAAGCTGGGCTTTCTGGAAGGAGGCTCACAGGCCTGCCCATCCTCGTGTTCACAGATGGGATGCAGAGGCCCAGAGGGAAGCAGGGGCCTGTCTGAGGCTACCCAGTCAGGCTCCCTGCCTCCCAGCCCAGCTCTTTCCAGTCCCCGTTCATCTCTGGCCCCCTCATTTATCTCATCTCTGCTTTTCCAGGGCTTCCAGGGCAAGTTAGCCACCTCAACGAGAATGGCGAGAAGGGGGACCCAGGGTTTCCTGGGATGCCAGGAAAAGTTGGCCCCAAGGGCCCCATTGGGCCCAAGGGTGTCCCCGGGCCTCCCGGAGCCCGCGGCCCCAAGGGTGAATCGGGAGACTACAGGGCCACGCAGAAAATTGCTTTTTCGGCCTCACGCACCATCAACCACCATCTGAGACCTGGCCAGCCCATCCGCTTCGACCACGTGATCACCAACGCCAACGATAACTACCAGGCTCGGAGCAGCAAGTTCACGTGCAAGGTGCCCGGGCTCTACTTCTTCACCTACCATGCCAGCTCCCGAGGGCAGCTGTGCGTGGACTTCATGCGGGGCCAGGCGGAGCCCCAGAAAGTGGTCACCTTCTGCGACTACGTCCAGAACACCTTCCAGGTCACCACGGGCAGCATCGTGCTCAAGCTAGAGAAGGATGAGACCGTTTTCCTGCAGGCCACCGAAAAGAATGCCCTGGTGGGCATCGAAGGCGCCAACAGCATCTTCTCTGGGTTCCTGCTCTTCCCTGACGCAGAGGTGTGACCTGTGGGGCCGATTCACTCCCGCCCCCACCAGCCAAGCTCTCTTTCTCCCCAACACCACCCCCATATCCCGGCCAAAGCGCAGAGTAGGGCTCCACGGGCGTTGCTGAATGGATGAGTTAATAAAGTTTCCCAGCCCAAGGGACAGTGGTCTAATTCAACTCTGTGTCCCCACAAGTAGTACATAGTAGGTGCTTGGAAATGTTGCTTGAATGCTGGTTGAATGATGGAACAATAAATGACCTCTGAAATGACTCTGAACGATTGGATAATAAATGGCCTCTGAAAGCAGAGTGAGTGGTAGTTGCTCAGTCGTGGCCGACTCTTTGCGACCCCATGGACCATACAGTCCATGGAGTTCTCCAGGCCAGAATACTGGAGTGGGTAGCCTTTCCCTTCTCCAGGGGATCTTCCCAACCAGGGATCAAACCCAGGTCTCCCGCATTGCAGGCAGATTCTTTACCAGCTGAGCCACAACGGAAACTGGAGTGGGTAGCCTATCCATTCTCCAGCGGATCTTCCCGACCCAGGGATCGAACCAGGGTCTCTGGCATTGCAGGCAGATTCTTTACCAACTGAGCTATCAGGGAAGTCCAAACTTCCCTTTCTGAGAGCAGAAACTCTATCTAATTGGTGGTGACTGGAGGGCCAGGCTTTGTGTCCAGCTCTGTGCCAGCCACACAATGGGAGATGGGGAGGGAACACCAATGTGCTCCAAATACTGGACTAGACCCTGTCTTCCTTCTCTGATTAATCCCCACACTCATCCTTGAAGACAGGCTAAATCATGCCCAATTCACAGAGGAGAAAACTGAGGATTTGCAGGGGTGAAGGGATTGCTCTCAACCCCACAGATGAGCTGGGAGGCAGATCTGTCCACTGATGACCTGAGAGCTCTTTCAAGACAAGACATCTAGGCCCCTAAAGGGGCTTTCTGCATGTAACGCTACATGCCTCCACCCAAAGAGCCAAAGAGCCGTTCCGTAGTCTTACCTGACCTTGGGATCACAATCCTTCCCCTTCTGATTCTCCTCACATGCTCTCCCTCCCAATATCTTCCTAGCCTGACTCAGGCTCAGCCATCCAGTTAGAACACATAACATTCAATGGCTCCTCTGCCCAGTAACATTCAATGGCTCCCCACTGCCAACTGGACATAATGCCTGCCCATGAGCCTGGCATTCAAGCCTCTCTATGAATTGACCTTCTAGTCCCAATCTTGCCTCTCCTGGACAAAGCATATCTTCACTCCAGACCACCTGGGCCCTTCCTGTCCTCTAGGCAAGATGCAAGCTCTCCTGCCTCAATGATCTTACGTTCCCCTTTCACTCCACCTATCTAACCATCCTTTTAAACCTCATTCAAGTCACACCTTCTCCCTAAAAGTGGACCATTTCAGCTCTCACAGCCCCTACTCGTCGGACCTCTCTAACCTCAGTTCTCAGTTCTTCAGGTCTGAGCACACACTGCCTTCATCTAGCCTTTACTCATGCTCACCCCATCTCCCGGGCTAAGCTGTGAGCCCCTTACCCTGCTCATCACTGAACCCCTCCCAGCCCGGCACCTGCTCTCTGCAACCCCTCATACTAGCCCCACCCACCAAGACTCTCAACCAATCCTGTCCAGAGGTAGGAGGGATTTGGGGCACTTCAGCTCAGTTCAGTTCAGTTCAGTTCAGTCACTCAGTCCTGTCTGACTCTTAACAACCCCATGGACTGCAGCATGCTAGGCCTCCCTGTCCATCACCAGCTCCTGGAGCTTGCTCAAACTCATGTCCATTGAGTTGGTGATGCCATCCAACCATCTCATCCTCTGTCATCCCCTTCTCCTTCTGCCCTCAATCTTTCCCAGCATCAGGGTCTTTTCCAATGAGTTAGCTCTTTGCATCAGGTGGCCAAAGTATTGGAGTTTCAGCTTCAGCATCAGTCCTTCCAATGAATATTCAGGACTGATTTCCTTTAGGATAGACTGGTTGGATCTCCTTGCAGTCCAAGGGACTCTCAAGAGTCTTCTCCAACACCACAGTTCAAAAGCATCAATTCTTCGGTGCTCAGCTTTCTTTCATACATGACTTTCTCACATCCATACATGACTACTGGAAAAACCATAGCTTTGACTAGACGGACCTTTGTTGGCAAAGTAATGTCTCTGCTTTTGAATATGCTGTCTAGGTTGGTCAGAGCTTTTCTTCCAAAGAGTAAGTGTCTTTTAATTTCATGGCTGCAGTCACCATCTGCAGTGATTTTGGAGCTCAAAAAAATAAAGTCTGTCACTGTTTCCACTGTTTCCCCATCTATTTCCCATGAAGTGATGAAACTGGATGTCATGATCTTAGTTTTCTGAATGCTGAGCTTCAAGCCAACTTTTTCACTCTCCTCTTTCACTTTCATCAAGAGGCTCTTTAGTTCTTCTTCACTTTCTGCCATAAAGGTAGTGTCATCTGCATATCTGAGGTTATTGATATTTCTCCCGGTAATCTTGATTCCAGCTTGTGCTTCATCCAGCCCAGTGTTTCTCACGATGTACTCTGCATAGAAGTTTGTAGGGAACAAGGTATAAGGAAGATTGAGAAGTGCTTGCAAACGAGACTCTCAACCAGGGCTGAACATTCTTGCAAACGAGATGTTCTGCCCAGTGTAGGGAACAAGGTATAAGGAAGGTTGAGAAGTGCTTGCAAATGAGACTCTCAATCAGGGCTGAACATTCTTGCAAACGAGATGTTCAGCTAAGAATCCTCTGTTTGTTCCCATGGGAAAAGGACATGTCTTGCACACAAGGATGTTTCTCTGATTCCTCAAAAGGAACAGACCCAGGGACAAAACGGATTCTAAGTTGATAAGGAAGTTCCCCCAAACAAAGTCTTAGCTGCAGTAAATAAGTCAAGGTAAAGGTTATCTCGCCCTGCACACTGTATAGTCTCTGAATCATAGTGCTTGGCAACTTGCCCTGTAGGTTGTTGTGCAAGGGATATAAAATAAAGCAGCTGTAAGAAGCAAGTGTTAAAATATAAAGATTCAAACCACTCTGCAGTGTTGGTGTTTCATTCCGTCGCCAGCAGAAGTTAAATAAGCAGGGTGACAATATACAGCCTTGACGTACTCCTTTTCCTATTTGGAACCAGTCTGTTGTTCCATGTCCAGTTCTAACTGTTGCTTCCCGACCTGCATACAGATTTCTCAAGAGGCAGGTCAGGTGGTCTGGTATTCCCATCTATTGAAGAATTTTCCACAGTTTGTGGTGATCCACACAGTCAAAGGCTTTGGCATAGTCAATAAAGCAGAAATAGATGATTTTCTGGAACTCTCTTGCTTTTTTGATAATCCAACAGATGTTGGCAATTTGATCTCTGGTTCCTCTGCCTTTTCTAAAACCAACTTGAACACCTGGAGGTTCACAGTTCACATACTGTTGAAGCCTGGCATGGAGAATTTTGAGCCTTACTTTACTAGCATGTGAGATGAATGCAATTGTGCAGTAGTTTGAGGATTCTTTGGCATTGCCTTTGGGATTGGAATGAAAACTGATCATTTCCAGTCCTGTGACCACTGCTGACTTTTACAAATTTGCTGGCATATTGAGTCCAGCACTTTCACAGCATCATCTTTTAGGATTTGAAACAGCTCAACTGGAATTCCATCACCTCCACTAGTTTCATTTGTAGAGATGCTTCCTAAGGCCCACTTGACTTCACATTCCAGAATGTCTGGCTCTATGTTAGTAATCATACCATTATGATTATCTGGGTCGTGAAGTTTTTTGTACAGTTTTTCTGTGTATTCTTGCTGCTTCTTCTTAATAGCTTCTTCTTCTGTTAGATCCATACCATTTCTGTCCTTTATTAAGCCCGTCTTTACATGAAATGTTCCCTTGGTATTTCTAATTTTCTTGAAGAGATCTCTAGTCTTTCCCATTCTATGGTTTTCCTCTATTTCTTTGCACTGATCACTGCAGAAGGCTTTCTTATCTCTCCTTGCTACTCTTTGGAACTCTGCATTCAAATGGGTATATCTTCCCTTTTCTCCTTTGCTTTTTGCTTCTCTTCTTTTCACAGCTATTTGTAAGGCCTCCGCAGACAGCCATTTTGCTTTTTTGCATTTATTTTTCTTGGGGATGGTCTTGATCCCTGTCTCCCATACAATGTCATGAACCTCTGTCCATAGCTCATCAGGCACTCTGTCTATCAGATCTAGTCCCTTGAATTTATCTGTCACTTCCACTGTATAATTGTAAGGGATTTGATTTAGGTCATAGCTGAATGGTCTAGTGGTTTTCCCTACTTTCTTCAATTTCAGTATGAATTTGGCAAAAAGGAGTTCATGATCTGAGCCACAGTCAGCTCCCAGTCTTATTTTTGCTGACTGTATAGAGCTTCTCCATCTTTGGCAGCAAAGGATATAATCAATCTGATCTCGGTGTTGACCATCTGGTGATGTCCATGTGTAGAGTCTTCTCTTGTGTTGTTGGAAAACAGTGTTTGGTATGACCAGTACATTCTCTTGGTAAAACTCTATTAGCCTTTGCTCTGCTTCATTCTGTACTCCCAGGCCAAATTTGCCTGTTATTCCAGGTGTTTCTTGACTTCATTCTTCTGCATTCCTTTTCTGTAAAGAACCCAATAGGAATTACTTTAGGCTTGGGGGCTATACAATCTCTACTGTACTTCTCAGCTCTGCTCTGTAGCATGAAAACAGCCCACAGACAAGATAAAAACAAGTGAGTGTGACTCTGTTCCAATCAGTCATTAAGGATGCTGGGATTCAAATTTTACATAATATTCATGTCACAAAATATTTTTCTTCTGATTGTTTTTTCAGCCATTTAGAAATATAAAACCATTCTTAGCTAGCAAGCC
>NW_024070211.1:5877485-5917054 GCF_014754425.2 Oryx dammah
GGAACTTGGATGCAGAACTGCCTGATTCCCAAGCCAGTCCACATTTCATTAGGTTAGGTTCCTGCTAGGTTCCAACCTGGGGACATTGACAGGAAAACTCTCTGGGCCTCGTTGTCTTGGACTGTAAAATGGACATTGCGGTTCCTACCCTGAGACACCAAAGGCACCGGGTCTCTAACTGCCATGGGTGATGAAATCCCCTGGAAATGTGCTGGTGTCTAGCTCCCCCTCCTAGGGCTCTGATTCCGTATGACCTGGCGGCCCAGGAATCCACACTTTCCTAAATACCCCAGGTGATTCCGTGCAGGAGGCCCTCGGCCTCCAGTGAGAAGGCTGAGCTGGTGGACATGAAAGCCGTGAGCAGTAGTAGCCAAGCCTCCTCCCACAAGGATCCATGAGCCCGATGGGGTTGAGGGAAGAAGGGAAGACAAGCTTCTTGTCTGCTGGGACCTACACAAGATGAGAAAGACAGTGAGGGAGGAAAGGCTGGGGGCTCACCAATTGGAAGGACCGAGCAGCTGTATTCAGTTCCCACCTGGCCACGCACAGGCTGTGTGTTCTCAGGCTGATCACTTAATTTACTGCTACGTTACCGCTACTCAATCTGTACCTGTTACTGTTTCCTCAATCTGCTGAGGGTGATGATCATAGACACCCTCAAAAGCTAATGAGGGCTAAATGGGATTCTATGGGCAAAGCCCCCGATACAGAAAGTTCTCCACAGGTATTGGCTATAGTTACTGCTGGTGAGTTGTCATTGGAACTGGGGTGCTATGATGCTGCAAGACCGCTCAAATTCTAACACGCTCAAACCCCACCCAAAGTCTTGATAAAACGCGTCTTCAAGCGCAGCAGGCCTGGGGTGGCACCTGAGAGTCTATTTTTCTAACAAGATCCCTGGGGAAGTTGATGCTGCTGGACTAGGGACCACCCTTTAAGCAGCAGGGTTAGGGGCCCTGGTTCAGCCTGTTGATCCGCTGCCATCTGGAATTCTCTTGACCACCGGCGGCAGTTAGTACAGGAGCTGGAAGCTGGCGAGCACTCGGTGACGAATCTCTTGCTGTTATTGTTGCCGTCATGGTGATGTGATGATGTTCTGACGGTGATACTGAGCGAGTTCACGGGCAGACACAGGCAAGGGCAAAGGGCGGAGGGTCCATCTCCCTGACGCCGAGCACCCCATGGCTCTGAGCACCACGGGCCCAGCTTCCATCTCTCCTCCACATGCCCGCCTTTCTGGTTTCCTGCTGACAACGGGCACCAGGTGCCCTTCCTTTATCCCCCGCCCTCATGACCCAACACACACACACAAATACACGCCCTCCTCTCAGAGCAGGCTGAGAGCTGCGTTTATTTTTGCACGTAGCCAGGAGGGATTCTCATAGACAATCCTGTTGGCCAGATGCAAGAGAAAAGGGTGTTTGTTCAAGAAATCCAGCAGGGCCCACCCAAGCAGGGACACCCACAGCGAGGGGACCTGGCAGATCAGAAAGCACCCTGGATGAGAAGTCAAGAGCTCCTAGCTCCACGCCGGCCTCAGAATCCGACTCACTGTGTAACCTCAGACAAAGCACTACACCTCTCTGAGCCTCAGACTTCCCCACAGAAGGAAGGATTTGCACTAGATCAGCTGCATTAGCCTTGCCTTGCGACAGAGATTCTGAGGCCCTCCCCAAGTTCACTGAACAGGAACCTAGGAGGGCTTGTGCTCCCCATAGGGAAAGAAGGAAAATTTATTACCAGGTCACTGATCAGGAAGGATGCAAGTGCGCAAATCCCCATCACACCTCACTTATCCAGTATCCTCACCTGTACAGACAGTAGCCAGGGCCCTAAGGGAACAAAGGAGGCTAGAAACAGACATGTCACAGGTCAGAGAGCCTGGAAGACTCGTGCTTATCAGATGAATGAACGAAAGCAAATGTGTGTTTGTTAACAAATTAATCGGTAAATCTTTCTTACTCCAGAGAGTACAGGGTTTGGAGACAGATGCCAATAATACTAGGTCAGTAAATAGCTGTTAAAGGGAAGGGAGAAAGGCAAGGTAGGAGCAATGTCAGAATCAGGTCCTGCCGAGAATGAAAGGGAATGCGATCGTGTTTCCTAAGCCCATGGGACCGTTTCCTTGGGAAGACCTGGCATGTCCAAGGGAAACAGACAGGAAGGTGGGAGAAACTGAGCTGAGATCACGAATGTCACACAGACACTGGCCCATTTAATGGGCTACCCCCTTCCCCAGCCCCGATGTGGGCTTATCACCCTCACTCAGAGGTAATGAGACTGGGGCTTATTCCTCAATGACCCAAAGAGAGCTGAGCCCTTAGTGGCTCCCACGCGATGCACCGGCAGCGAGTGGACACATCCGATGGAACATGTTTTCTTGGGAGCCTCTGTCCTTGCTTCCATTCCAGATCTTCTTGCCTCCCCACCCCACTTTCCCAGTGTCTTTGGCAGATTCTCCTCACCTGTGCCACCTTGTCACGTATCCCTACAAGCTCTTACAGCATCTGGGGGAGCAGGGAGAATCCAGACAAGCTGACGGGGAAAGAGGGCAGGAGAGGCACAGTTTAGAGAGCACCTACCGGGCATCAGGCACCGTGCCCGATGCTTTACGAGCCTTCCCTCATTGGCTTCTCACAAGAGCCTCACTTGGTCCCGGTCCAGCTTTGCCACATTCTGGCTGGGTGACCTTGGGGCGAGGAAGTCAGCTCGACCCTGAGCTTTTGTCTCCTCGGCGGCGAGATGGAGCTGTACCAGCTAGTACTGGTGCAAGTGTTGGATGAGCTAGTGCATGTAAAATGCCCACCTGGTGTGTAGTACGCACACCACCAAGAGTGACTTGGGGGAAGTTCCTTGGCAGTCCAGTGGTTAAAACTCCACCTTCCAACACAGCAAGGGGTGCTGGTTCATTCCCCGGTCGGGAAGATCCCACACGCCTCCTGGCCAAAAAGCCAAAACATAAAACAGAGGCAATCTTGTAACAAATTCAATAAAGCCTTTAAAAAGAGTCAACATAAAAAAATCTTTTGAAAAAAGAGGGGGGCACTCTCCGTCCCCCTTCTGATGTTTTTGTCAGAAGCTTTCTCTGCCATTTTACACTGTAATAAAACTTCTGCCACACAAGAAAAAAAAATCTTTTTAAAAAAGAGTGGTTTTTATCAAAAACCGCTTGCCACACCTGATACACAGTAGATCCACAACAACTATGAGCATCCTCATCTGAAAAATGAGATTATTGGCTGTTGTGGGGTTCGGAGAAGCTGCAAGAGGCAGACAAGCTTTGCACACAGAAGAGTCCTGAGCCCATCTTAGGACAAACTTCCGTACCTGCCCCTAGCCTGGGTTTGCAGCGGGCGTGTGGGCTGCCCCACGGGGCGGGCTACAGGCTCTGGTTCCTGAGTTCACACCTCTCTGGGCAGCCCTCCCCATAGGCACAGGTTTCCTTGGGAGAGACAGCTGGGCCCTCGTTAAAAAGTCACGTGCAGACCTTGTTTGGAACACGTCAGCTAATGTGATTAAAGGCAGGACATAAATGTCAGCCTTGCCGGGACTGCCCCAGCTGGTTTCCGGAGGAGATCTGAAAAACATGTCTTCATTCCTCCTGTTTCTCGGGGCTGGAAACCAGTACAGGGTCTGCAAGGGGTGGCGGGGAGACAGTCTGCCCCCTGACCAGACCAGTAATTGTGTGACCTGGAGTCATTCAGGCCCTTTGAGCCTTTTTTTTCTCACTTGTTAACAAAAAAACAAAACCCATAATCTGTGCGCTGAGGGCTATTAAGAAGAAAAGGATAATGCTTGTATGGTACCCAGCATAGATGATGGGGAATGGAGCTGCATACTTGGTCTGCAGAGATGCTCAAAGAATGTCCTGTGAATTGGATTCAAGCGGTAAGACTTTGAGATTCTTAGTAAAAGGACATTAAAGAGTTAATACGGGCAGAGTAGGATGAGGGTGTGCTGGTTCCAGAGTCATTGACTCACTGTGACTTCAGCTAAGTGACTCTACTCTTTGGGACTATAACAGGTAGTGGGGTGATCCCAGGCCTGGCCAGGTCCTACCTTCCAGCGCTCTGTCATGAGACACAAGCCTGCTGCTCAGGTCTTTGCCAGCCCTGGTGGTCAAGGCATAGAACTACTGAGATTCTAGATGCTCCTGGTGCCTGGATTTCAGTCCCAGCCCCTCTCTGGACTGAGCACCAGATACGGCCAGGCGCTTCCAAAATCAAGTCGGTGCAGAGCAAGAGCCCTGGACAGGGAGCTAGAGACCTTGGCTCAAGTTCTGGCCTGAGCAGCCATTTGTATGTGGTTCCCCCTCCTCCTTTTTTAAAAAGTCTCTCTCTCACTTTTATTTTTTGGCTACACTGAGTCTTTGTTGCAACTCAAGACCTAGTTGCCCCAAGGCTTGTGGGATCTTAGTTCCCAACCAGGGATCAAACCTGCACCAGCTGCATTGGAAGATGGATTCTTAACCAAAGGACCACCAGGGACGTCCCTGGCTTTCCCTCCTGAGCCTCAGTTCCCCCATCTGTAACATGAGAAGGGTTGGACCAGGGGAATCTCTGGGTCATCTCAACTCAGGGACCTTGAAATCTCTTCCAGGAAGTGAAAGAGTGGTCGATTAACCAAAGGGCAGAGATGTGTTGAGGGGTGAAGCCCCTGGACGCTCTTGGAGTGCCCCAGCCAGGCTGAAGGAAAAACCCAGAGCGGGAAGCGAGCTCACCAGGCTGCAGCCCCAAACACCAAACAAAGATGGGACCCGCATGCCAGACCCAGGAATGGCAGGGGGAGGGGAGGGAAATGGAGACTCACTGACTGCTCCCTAACCTCAGAAGAAGATAGCAGCTGGTATTGGCTCTGCTCCTCCTTTGCTCCAGGCTCCATTCCAAGCACTTTCTATATCTTAACGTGTTTGAGTCCCATGAGGCAGGTGCTATTATTAAACTGATTTCATGGATATGGAAACTGAGGTACAGGGAGGTTACATAAGTTGGCTAAGACAGAGCTGGGACACGGACTAAGCCAGCGTGGCCCTTGAGCTGTTCTCTTGAAGCATCAACGATGAAAACTCTTTTAATGAGCAGCTGGTGTGTACCGGGCTCTCTGCGAGCTTCTGTACCGCATGAGCTCCCATTCATTGTAACAGCCCCTTTACGAGGAAACGTTTTGATTAATCATGTTTTGCAGACGAGGAAATAAAGGCCCAGAGTGATGAAGAGCTCCCCGGAAAGTGGCTGAACTGGGAATCTGACCCAAATCTGAGTCCAGGGCCTGCAGGCGCCCCTGCTAGGCCATCAGTCTAGACAGGACTCCTCCCCAGAAACCCCAAGGGGGTCCGAATGGCGGTGTGGAATATGACAAACGCCCTCCAGGCCCCACTCCGGGGCCAGAGAGGAGGAAGTCAGGGAGTCAGAAGCTAGCAGAGAGCCTGGACACACCAGGTGCTCATTAAATGAGTCTTCATCATCGACACTTCAAGAGAACAGCTCAAGGGCCACACTGGCTTAGTCCATGTCCCATGACCTAGTCAGGTGGGTCGTGGGGACACCCCCTGAAAGGAGGCTTAGGACCTCCAGAGAGCTGCTGTGAGCTTCACGGGGCATCGGAGTTGAGGGGGAAGGTCTTTTTATTGAGCACCTGCAGTGTCCCTTGCACCACGCTGAATTCTTATCTTTCTTGTCACCTGTGATGCAGGTTCCATCAATGATCATCCTCATTTTACAGATGAAGAAACTAAGGCTCAGACAAATGGAGTCACTGGCCCAGTATGACTTGACTTAGCAGGAGTCAAGCTCAGGTCCATGGGTCTCAGAGCCAGCGCCTCTTCCCCAGGGCACACTCTCCCATCCCAGCTCCAGCGCTCAGCCCACAGCCATTCCACGGCTGGCACACCCGGAGCGGAAGCCCGCCCTGTGCCCTCCTACTTCGCTCCCGGGCCCTCAATGGGTTAACTTCCCTGAGGCCCCGGGCCGTCCCTGTCAGTCTCCCACCCTCTCCCGCACATTATGAGGACCAGACCTGCTCCTTGCTCCGGGCAGCTGACGGGTTCTCTGCTCAGTGGTTCGTGCTCCAGATATTAAATTACTCATAAAATATTTGGCCTGTCCCCAAAGCGACTGCCGCCTCCTCCCCGCGCCCGCTGCTCACCTCCCACGACAAGGTCAAGTTCTTCAGTGGGGGGGTGGGGGGTAGGGAGGAGGAGGCACTCAGAATACGAACGGAACTTCATCTGACATTAGCCTACAGTGGGTGTCAGAGAGCCCAGGAAAGAGGGTTGGATTTTCCAGCGAAAGGGAACCCATCTGTGACCACCCCCCGCATCATTCTGGGTTCCCTAGACCTGACCTGAGCCACGTGACTGCTCCCCCAAATCCCGATCCTGCAGGCTATGAAGAATTCAGAACTCCTGACTTCCCCAAGCCCTCAGGACAAGGCCAAGGGTGACCTGGAATAGGTTCCCATTGTTTGAGGGGCTAGTGGTCTCTCCTAGCCTCCTTCCTCCCCCCAACTCGGTTGTCATGGCAACCGCAGTGGGGGGCGGGGGCTGGACGGCTCAGTTCCTGGCCAGGCTACCCAGCATGCTCTGCTTTCACCCAGTTTTCTCCCTCGCGGCCCTTCGGGCGGACAGGGGGTGGGGCCGGCCCTGCCCTGTCACCCGCCCGCGGAGGGTGCACCCGCCCGCGGAGGGTGCACCCGCCAGGGCCCCCAGCTCCAAGGCGGGAGGCTTTCCCGCACAGCTCTCAGGCCTGGGACTTTCAGGAAGATGGGTTTGACAGAGAATGATACGGGGGCTCTTTCAGGAGCCCCCTGGAGTTAATGAAGTCAGTTAAGCCCTGGGATTAGAAGGTCGGGGTCATGGGTACAGCCCCTGTTTGCAGAGCATCTCACCCCACCCCTGTCTCCCACCAGCTGTTTCACAAATGCCGAATGCTGGTCGTCTAGGGAACTGGAGAAGCTGTGGGGATGGGGTCCGGCAAGCCCCGTCCCAAGCACCCACAGTCACAGTCCTCGGGGCCAGAGCCTGCAGCCTGGACTTTGGGAGCCTTGCCTCACTCCTTCCTGTCTAACAGAGGACACAGTTTCATAATTAGTAAGGTCGGTTTTAGCAAGTGCTCATCACCCTGGCCTGGGGTTTCATAAATTCAGCACCCAAACAAACCGGGTGTGGCCCCTGTCACGGCTCCCCCTGTGGGCACAGTGCCGCCTGGTGACAGCACGGAGAGCCCAGGTGCTCTTCCAGTTCACACCCTTCTACCACAACCTATTAAATGTGATCTTTTTGTTTTTTACTTTTATATTAAGGTTACAGAAAGTGAAAAATGTTACTCAGTCGTGTCCAACTCTCTGGAACCCCATGGACTATAGCCCTCCAGGCTCCTTTGTCCATGGGATTTCCCCAGGCAAGAATACTGGCGTGGGCTGCCATTTCCTTCTCCAAGGGATCTTCCTGACCCAGGGATGGATCCCGGGTCCCCTGCATTGCAGGCAGACTCATTACTATCTGAGCTGCTAGGGAAGGTTACGGGGATTTATCAAATAGCTGAAGTTCAGCAGACTTTAAACAAACTCTACATTTTGGCAGTAGATAGCACAGACTCTGGGAGAACTAAACTGCCTGAATTCAAATCCTGGCTCGCCCACTCGCGTGCTGTATATCCTCAGGCAAGTTACTTACTCTCTCTGTACCTCCGTTCTTTCTCAGCAAAATGAAGATGGTAAAAATTATCTCCCTTATAAGGCTGTTTCGAGGGCTTAACGAGTTAACACACACAAAGTGCTTAGAACAGTGCCTGGCGTGGCATTAAGCTCTTAAAAAAATGTCGGTTATCAATATTTGAAGATGATGCATGAGGGCAAAGTTTCAAAAGTAATTTGCATCCTGAGATACACAGGCCTATCCTTCTCCGCTTGGTCTTCTATCTGCTGATTCGGTTCAGGGCTGGGCTTCGACACCCATAGTCTGTCCTGGTGCTGCCTCCATCTCCCTCAGCCCTGCGTTCAAGCCCGTATCCTCATGTTTCACCTCCGAAGTGTCCGTGGCAACCGTGTCCCCCCATCCAGCCTCCTGCCGCCTTGATCTCACCCCTGCACCTCTCCCACTGTCCCCCTGCTTCTCATTCTGCTCCCTGACGCCCAGTCTCCTCAGTGCAGCCACAGCGACTTTTCTGAAGCAAGTCACCCCTGCTCTCATGCCCTCTGTGGCTCCCCAGCACCTGCAGGTAAGTCCAGCTCTTTATAACCGCGCCTTTCTCCCCCGCCTCTCGCTCCAGCCTCGTCTTCCTCCCCCTACCACCGTCAGAATGGGGCGCTCTTGCCCTAGCAGTGCCCTAGCAGTACCCTAGCAGTGCCCTCAAGGCCTCGGGCACTCTCAGGCTCCATGGCCCGGGCAGGAGCTTTTCCTCACCCCCCACCTCCCCCTCCCACCCGCCCCCACCTTGTCTGCCTAGCTCCCGCCTGCTAAGACTCAAGATTTGGCGGCTGTCTCTCCTTCTCTGAGCAGCCCTTCCTGATGCCTCTGAAGCCTCCAGATGGGGTGGAGACACTTCTCCGGATGCCCTGAACCCTTTGCGTGCGGACGGGGTCTCTGTGGTCCATCAGTATCCCTAGAAGATGCCCAGTACAGCAGGACCTCTGTGAACCTCTGCGGAACACAAGCAGGATGGCTACTCTGTCCTAGTCAGCCTGCAAGGTCCTCTTCCGAGGTCCTCTTCCCCACCTTCTCTGTTCCAGTCCCTTCTATTCATCCTTCCAGGCCTGGCTAAATGCCACCTCCTCCAAGAGCCTTGGGTCACCCTGGCACCCCGTTTCAGCCCTGCATGAAACATTTCACCCCCTCCTCCAGCAGGCCATCACAGTGGGCCTGAACGCAACACCTAGAACTCTAGGGCTGAACCCCCAGGCCCTAGAGCAGCATCCAGCACACACTCAGATCTCAAAACACGTGTTGCAAGAAGGAACAAACACATGAGCAGGATTATAGTCTAGACCACTGGCTCTCATCCAAGGTGATTTTGCCCCTGGAGGACTTTTGGCAATGTCTGGAGACATTTTTATTTGTCATAGCAGTGGGGAGGGGGTTGCTAGTGCAGGGAGACGCCAAGGAAACGGGTAAACATCCTACCATTTTCTCATGACAGCCCCCACACCAAGGAATTAGGTGCCCCAACATGCCAGTTTTGAAAGCCCCTTGGACAGCAAGGGAGTCACACCAGTCCATCCTAAAGGAGATCAGCCCTGAATATTACTGGAAGAGCTGATGCTGAAGCTCCAATCCTCTGGCCATCTGACGCAAAGAGCTGACTCACTGGAAAAGACCCTGATGCTGGGAAAGACTGAAGACAAAAGAAGGGGGCAGCAGAGGGTGAGATGGTTGGGTGGCATCACTGACTCAGTGGACATGAGTTTGAGCAAACTGCAGGATATAGTGAAGGACAGGGAAGCCAGGCGTGCTGCAGACCATGGGGCTGCAAAGAGTCAAATACAACTGGGCAACTGAACAGCAACAACACGTCAGTAGTGCCCAAACTGAGAAATCCAGGTCTAGAGCTTGTTACATACAAATCTGTCCCCCGAGTACACTGAGAACCCTCAGAGCAGAATCTCAGCTTATTTCTGTCTGCTCAGCACCCACCAGAGAGGAGGCACTCAATCAACAGTTTTTTAAATTGATAACTAATTCCTTTATTTGGTTGCACCTGGTCTGAGTTGTGGCACACGGGATCTTTCACTGTGGCATCCAAACCCTTAGTTGCAGCATGTGGGATCTGGTTCCCTGACCTGGGATGGACCCTGGGCCCTCTGCATTGGGAACACGGAGTCTTAGCCACTGGTCCACCAGAGAAGCCCCAGCAATTATCTTTTTAAGTAAACTCACTGGCAAGATGATTCCTGTCCTTTTCTCTGCCCAGCTACCACCTCTCACTTGGAGCCTGGCCTCAAATGAGGCTATTCCTGGGTCTCCAGGCTTCAGTTTGCTACATTCCGCCAGTTTCTCTTGGCCTCAACCTTCCTTTTCCCGGGTCCTCCTGGTCCACACAGTCACTTGGATTAAGCAAGCAAGAAAGGGATACCACATTTTCAAGATCACAGGGAGTTTTGCCAGGCGATGGGAGTTCTGGAAGCAAAGCTTGGTTGGCCATCAAAATCTGGGCCTGGCCCCCTCCAGAGTGCCTGAGGCATCTCCCCAGTGAGCCCCTGGGGTGCAGCCTGTAGCTCAGAACTTCCTGCCCTGCTTGGAGCCTGGGTTCTCCCAGCCCTCCTGCTCACACGGGGGTGCCGACGTCTCCAAGGGCGCAGCGGCGACCCCTGCTGCACCCCTAGAAGCGGCCAAACAAGCAGCCTTTGTGGTCCGGGCGCGGGCCGCCATGGGGAGCAGCACAAAGGGTGGGAAGAAAGGCACCAATCCTCTTAGGACCCGCTGTGCGCTTTCCCACTGGGATCCATCTGCTCCCGGGGAGCCGGGCAGAGCCGGTGCCTGGCCCGCCGCAGAAAGCAAGCAGAAAGCAAGCAAAAGCTGCCGGGGAATAAAAGCCCGGCCCAGCCAGCCCAGATCCCCACAGCAAACACAGGCCTGGCCTGGGGCCTGGGAGGGGGCAAGGCTGATCCCAGGGGGAGAACACAGTTAAAAGCACCGCCCCAGGAGGGGGACCCTGGGCTAATCCCCTCCTGCCCTGCGCCTTCCCTTCCCACACCCCTGCGCCTGGCTGTGACAAGAGATGGGAGGGGGAGGGACTGGGTCCTCTCCAGGGCCCTCTCTCCAGCTCCAGGCCCTCAGTGGACCCCTTTACGTGCATCCCTTATCTTTTCCTTGCAGCACCCCATTTTCTGAGTGGGCTCAGCTAGGCTAAGTCACCCAGCTGCTTCATGGCAGAGCTGGGATCTCAGCTCTGGGCTGAATCTAAACTCATTCACCCAGGTGGCTCTGAAGTTGGCCGAGCCTCTCTGCACCAGGAATCTACGACCATCTCCATTTCTTACTACAGCCCTTGGACACATGGGGAAACTGCGGCCCGGAAGCAGAAGGTGATTTACCCAAGGCCACAGACCAGGTAGAGCGTCCCTGGTGGCTCAGGTGGTAAAGAATCTGCCTTCAATGTGAGAGACCCAGGTTCGATCCCTGGGTTGGGAAGATCCCCTGAAGAAGGGAACGGCTACCCACTCCACTCCTCTTGCCCGGAGAACTCCATGGACAGAGAGAAAGCTGGCAGTTTACAGTCCGTGGAGTTGCAAAGACTTGAGCACGACCGAGCGACTTTCATTTTAACTTCACCATTACAGAGCAGTTAAAGTCCTAGCTCCATTCTGCTTTCTGGTCCCAACCCTCATAACTTTCTATGTGTGACCTTGGACAAATCAGCATCTATGAGCCTCAAGATCTTCACCTGGAAAATGGCTGTAAGATTAACTACCTCATAGGGTTGTTGCAAGCATTCAGTTGATTAAGTCATAGTCATTTTAAAATTTGTTTTCAAATATTTATTTCTTTGCTGCATCAGGTCTTGGTTGCAGCATGTGGGATCTTTGTTGCATCGTGGAGGATGATGTTTCTTTGAGGTCTACAGACTCTCCAGGTGCAGCAGGCTGGCCCAGTCAACCCATGGCATGTGGGATCCTAGTTCCCCAACCAGGAATCGAACCTGCATCCCCTGCATTGCAAGGCGGATTCTGGACCACCAGGGAAGTCCCGTTACAGTCGTTTAGAATGCCGAGTTCATGTTTACATGCTAAGTTGCTTCAATCATGTCCAGCTCTTTGCAACACTTTGGACTGTAGCCCACCAGGTTCCTCTGTCCATGAAATTTTCTAGGCAAGAATACTGGAGTAGGTTGCCATTTCCTCCTCCAGGGGACTTTCCCAACCCAGGGAGTGAACACATGTCTCTCGCATCTCCTGCACTGCAGGTAAATTCTTTACTGCTGAGCCATCGGGGAAGGCCATTTTAAAGTGTAGACAGATAATATTTGTCCCATTTTACTTATAAAGAAACTGAGGTTCAGAGTGAAGAGGTGACTGGCTTAAGGATAATAGCTGAATGGGGACCTGAATTCACCTCACCAACTGCCCGTCCTGTAGTCCAGAGTGGGGGTGCTGCTGAGGAAGAGTGGGTCTTTAGACTCAGCAGGTCTGGCTCTGCCACCTTCTGGCTTCTAACCTCAGGCTCCTTACAACTTAACATGGGCTGGCCGCGTTACCCTTGGAGTCTTCCTTTCCTCATCTTTAAATGGGCATCTGTGAAGAGGGTAATTCTGAGGGCTTGATGAGATAATCAATTAAAACTTGAGCTCAGGCCTGGCACATAGTAGGTGGCCAGTTATGGTATTAGATAGCCCAGAGCAATGTGGACCACAGAACAGGAAGAGGAGGAAACAGTGAGTTTCCGTCTATGAATGGCTGGCCCCAAACACTCATTTTTTTTCCATGGTTGGGGTTTGTCTGGCGGAGTGAGGAAGGGGCAGGGATCAGCGGGAGGGAGACAGCAGCTGGGGCCTAGGTTGAACCCCTTCTAGGGAGGGGAACTACAAACCAGCTGCCCCTGTCCCCCATGCCCCATGTGAGGCCCAGAGCCTGGGTGTAGTGGAATTCAGAATATCAGAATCCAGATGCCATCTCCTACACACACACAGGCACACACAGGCCAACTCTGACCCCCTTACAGGTGCCTAAACTGAGGCTCAGGAAGGAGGCTGGGACCTCCCTGAAGATCACCCAGCCACTGATCACAGCCCAGGCCCCGGCCACCCTGTCCCCTCCCTCAAGGGGATCTGGCCCTGAATTCACACCAGCCTCCCTCCCTGCCCTGCCCACCAAGGAGCCACGCAGAGTGCCGGGTGGCCTGAGTGAGCCCTCTGCCCCTTCTAGTCCCAGGATCCGGAAGCAGCTGGACTCCTCTCGGAAGCAGTAAGTGAGCCCGTGGTTTCCTCCTCTCTCTCCTCCAGCCTCCTACGCCCTCCCTCTCATCTTTTCTGCACTCGCTCTCCGTTTCTCAGTCTCTTTCTCCCTCTGAGCATCTCTTTCTCATGCTCATACTACCTCTCTGCATTGGTCTCCTGGCCCCACCCCAGCCCTGGACGCACTTTCCCCTCTGTGCATCCCTCCCCATGCACCAGGGGCTCTCCTGGGGGCTTCCCCGTCGACAGTATCCGCGCTCGGGGGCATGGGGTGATGGTCAGGGCCAGCTCATCATCCGGGCCAGGTCCAGATGATCCCTGTCCCCCCGGGAGCCCCCGTCCCTCTCTGCGTGCATGGCCAGGGCGCAGGATGGACATGGCCCCACGCACGTTCCCGTCCCCAAGAACCAGAGTCACGGAGTGACTTGAGGAGCTTCGTGAGAACTTTACTCACCTTTGAAAATGGTCCCTCCTCCAAATCTTGTCTCTCCCACCCCTCCCCCCACAAACCTCCCCAGCCTTGAGCCCCCCAGCGACCCCCGTTTCAGCCCTCTGGTCAACCCTGCCCAGAGCTCTCAGACTGCCCCCTGCAGAGCAGGGTGGGCCTGTGGATCCCTATTCAGATTCACCCCAAGGGGTCATCAGATGACCACAGCGTTCATTCCTAGTTAACTTTTGGCCTTGAGGTCACTGGGAGTGAGACAACCTGGGTTCAAATCCCTCCTCTGTCCCGTAACTGGCTGAGGGTGCTGGGCACGTGACTTTTCTTCTCTAGGCCTTATTTTTCTTCATCAATGAGTGGAACATAAACTACGGATTTGTAGTTGAAGTTTAAGAAAGGGACGTTACTAAAGAAACCGGGGCTAGGGGGTCATGTGGCTGAATCTGTGGATTGCCCCATTTACATACAACAGAATGTTTGCTCTGCAAGGGCCCTTTGTACTTTTGGGAAACTGAGGCTGGGAGAAGGAAGGCCACCTGCCAAGGGTCCGACAGCGAGAGGCAGCAGTGCGCGGGCTTGAATTCTGGCCTGGCTCTCAGCGGTTACTCGGTGCAGATTATCAAAGACAACCGATTCCAGAAGGGAGATCAAAGGCCTGCTTCTTTATTCACAAAGAGAAATCCTCATTAAAACATGGCCAACGGCTGAGGCAGCCAGGGAGATGGGCCACGTATGCACAAAAAGAGAATTAATGATCCCAGGCAGATGGTGCCAAGCGGCAAGGGAGCCGTTCAGAGAGTCTGAGCTGGGGAGAGCTCGGGCCAGCACAGAGGTGGTCTGGGAGGGCTTCCTGCAGGAGGAAGGGACTCAGGCCAGCCTTGTGGGAAAAGACAGGATGTCCCAGGAGAGTTGACTACAGCTGCTACTCATTGAGCACTTACTGTGGTCCAGGCACTGAAAGGATGAGACTCCTATACCCATTTTCCAGAGGAGAAAACTGACAGGGAAGGGGCCTAAGTGATGCCACAGGGCAAGCCAGGGTCAGATTTTAAACCATGTCTGGGCTCCCTACACCTCCAAGCTCATCACCACTGTGTTGTGCTGCCCCCGTAGGAATAGTATGTGTACATGTGTGTCTCTGGGGATAAGAAGGGAATGAGGACATGGCCTGTCCCTGGAACAATTTGTCAAAAGCCAAAAGTCTGAGAAGTGGGGGTGGAAGGGCCTGGCTAGAACAGCATATTAGGGCCAGTCTGAGACAAGGTGCTTTGAAAGTGCTGGTTGAAGTGTTCAGCAATTACCCATTCTTTGATTTGACCAAATATTTCATGAGCGTCTGCTATGCAACAGATATTGTTCCAAACGCTAGGGGCACAGCAGTGACAAAAATAGACACTGCATGGTCTCATGGAACTGATCCCTTGGGGGGAAGGATGGAGAATAAACACATAAATAAATAAAATCATTTCAGATGGTGTATTAGTCTCCCAGGACTGCTGCAACAAACTGCCACAAACTGGGTGACTTCAGACAACAGAAATTTATCATCTCAGAGTTCTGGAGGCCAGAAGTCTGAAATCAAAGTGTGGCAGGACCCTGAGTCTTCCGAAGACTCTAGGAAAGAATCCTTTCTTGTCTCTTCCAGCTCCTGGTGGCACCTGGCATTTCTTGGTTCAAGACTGCATCAGTCCAATCTACCTCTGTCCTCATGTGACCCCTTCTCTGTGCCCTCTCCTCTTCTTTTAACGATTCATCCCATTTTACAGAGGAGGAAACTGAGGGTAAGAGAAGAAAAATAACTCACGGGAAGTCACCAGCCAGGGGGTAGAAGCCAAGTCCAACTGATCCCCAAGGGCTAACGTGGGGACCCCAATATTGTACTACATGTATGGGGGCTTGGCATTCATTACTTCTATAGGAGGAAGGCTCTTAACTCCAGGGGTGTCCACCCTAGGGGAGAGGGCTCTCGCCTCTGTAAGGTCCAGCCCCTTCCTCTGGCAGCAGCCCTGTGCTTCTCCTCTGAGGACCCCTGGTTTCCTCACTCTATCTGGGCAATTTGGGAGGGGTTCATCCATCCCACCTCCCACTCTAAGCTGTGGGTACACATCCCAGGCCTGGCCAATCAACATAAGCCATTCTCCTTATGGCAGCAGTGATTGGTTCAAAAATGGGTGTGTGACTCATGTCAGGCCAATGAGAATCTACCCAGGAATTGCGTGGGTTTAGGGGAAAAGGAGCCATCTTTCCACTGGGCTTGCTAACCAGGAAGCCGTCTTGCCAACACGTGGGCAGAGGACTTGGGGATTAAGTGCTTGAGGAGGAAAACAGAGGGAAGAGACCGGTGACTGCCAGCGTAGTTGGAGGGCCTGGATCCAGCCCTGCCGGGGTGCCGCTAGCACATGCGCAGTGCTCACCCACCCGGTTGCCTGTGAAAGGACCAGAGCCGCCTGGGACTGTTCTTGCAACCCAGATCAGACGTAAGAGAACGCCCAGAACGGTATCAGAGCGCAAGACTGAGGTCGGGTCTGTGGCTTGATGTGGAGGAGCCCACATTGCAGTCCTCTGGCCTAGCAGAGGACTAGCTTCAACATCAGTCCTTCCAGTGAATATTCAGGACTGATTTCCTTTAGGATGGACTGGTTTGATCTCCTTGCAGTCCAAGGAGCAGCCTGCCTCTACCTGGCAGGCTGTCCAGATTGTCAAAACACAGCAGAGCATCTTTGGGTACCTTTCTTACTGAAGCCTTGAACGTGCCGCTCCCCTGAATCTCCCCCCATCTGGGCATCTTGTGCGCCCCGCTAGAACTCCCACCCAGCTCCTGGGCATCCAGCCACCCGCTCCTCCCATGTCCCCAGTTCCCCTCTGGGCTGAGCCCTCGCTAAGCCTCTCCTTGGCTGCCCCTCCTTGGAGCTGGCTTGGATTACAATGTTTGCTCAGCAAGGCTGGGAGGAGACAGACTCCCACCCCCATCAATGGGCTCCGGCCGAGCTAGTGCACAGCCTGCAGGCCACACATCTCTTCCCGGCTCCCCGCTGGCCTCACAGCAGAGGGGGCCGGGGCGCAGTGCACCCACCTTGGAGGCCTTCCCGGGTACTGGCAGCCCTGTGCTCAGTGATGGGTTCCCTTCCTGACCAAGTCATCCCCTCTGCAGCCCAGGAGCCAGTCTCTGGGTGCTGCAGTGGGGTCCACAGACGTCTCACACTCAAGTAGTTCCAGACGACATTTACCATCTCCTCCCCAAACTCTCCTCCACCAGAGCCTGGGCTCGCACTTAGGCACCTGAGCTGGGGCTGGAGCTGGAGCTGGAGCTGGGGCTGGAGCAGGAGCCTGCCTCCTAGTCCTGCAGCCAAAACCACGTCCCTGGCCCCGCCTCTCAGCCCCACCAACACCCCTGGAACCTGCCCCTCCTCTTCAGGCCCCTTGGCAGCTCAAAACCCAGCCTCTAGGGCTCACTCAGCCAATTCACCTTCCTCACCGTGGGCTCTGGGAGCCCCTTTCAGGGTGTTGGCGAAGTCGACATTTTTTTCATGAAAATAAGCCAGTCATAATGAGTAAAAGCAGAGACCTTACTTTACCAACAAAGGTCCGTCTAGTCAAAGCTATGGTTTTTTCAGTAGTCAGGTACGGATGTGAGAGTTGGACTATAAAGAAAGCTGAGTGCCAAAGAACTGATGCTTTTGAACTGTGGTGTTGGAGAAGACTCTTGAAAGTCCCTTGGACTGCAAGGAGATCAAAGCAGTCCATCCTAAAGGAAATCAGTCTTGAATATTCACTGGAAGGACTGGTGTTGAAGCTGAAACTCCAACAGTTTGGCCATCTAATACGAAGCACTGAGTCATTGGAAAAGACCCTGATGCTGGGAAAGATTGAGGGCAGGAGGAGAAGGGGACGACAGAGGATGAGATGGTTGGATGGCATCACCAACTCAATGGACGTGAGTCTGAGTAAACTCCAGGAGTTGGTGATGGACAGGGAGGCCTGGTGTGCTGCAGTCCATGGGGTCGTAAAGAGTCAGACAGGACTGAGCGACTGAACTGAACTGAACTGAAACAGACCTGTGGACTTCTCTGGTGGCGCAGTGGATAAGAATCTGCCTGCCAGTACAGAGGACATGGGTTCGATCCCTGGCCCGGGAAGATTCCCTATGCCACCGAGCAACAAGCCCCATGCGCCACATCTACTGAGCCCATGCTCTAGGGCCTGTGAGCCACAACTACTGAGCTTGTGTGATGCAAAAGACCAAGTGCCTAGAGCCTGTTCTCCACAACAGAAGCCACCACAATGAGAAGCCTGAGCACCACAGTGAGGAATAACCCCAGCTCTCTGCAACTAGAGAAAGCCCACACGAAGCAACGAAGATCCAGCACAGCCAAGAAATAAAATAAATAAAGTTTTTTGAAAAAAAACAAAGACATCACAAGACAAAGAAAAATAATTCTGCAAAAATGTAAAACAGTGACACTCTGCCCACTAAATGTTTCTATTTTGGAAAATACAGTTATCTTTCATAAAAAAATGTATTATTTATTTTAACATGTGATAAGTTTATTACCATTACTTTGAAATGAAATAATAAATATTTTTTAAGTCTTCTCAGTCTGCTGGACTGAATCCAAACTGTGTTGCCTGTTGAAAGTTCTCTGAAGGTTGTATTCCCTCTTTTGTCTCCAGATCTCTGCCCATGCTATTGCCCCCCAAACCCTCTTTTTCCTCCTTAATCTATTGTCTCTTCAGGATCAGAGTCAGGTCTCACTTCCTCCAGGAAGCCTGCCCTGATGCCTCTAGTCTCCTCTGTGCTCCCACCACTCTCATGCTGCCCCCTTTCAGAGCTCTGTTCAGGTTTGCCTAGGTGCATCTCCCTTACCAGAGTGCAAGCTGCTCCCTCATCTCTGTACACCCCACCCCTGGCACAGAGCCTGGCACTTGGTAGGTGCTTAGTGAATTTTGCAGCTAAATGAAAAGCCTGTGGCAGGTGGACAGATATTATTGGTGAGATCACAATTCCTACGTAGGACAAGTTTAAAGGTGGCTGTCTTGTTGGAAGGCATTTCCAAAGGTGGCTAGGGGATCTAAGGTGGAGTGGTTCTTACAGAGTAAGCTATTTAAGCTCTGTGAGCCTCCATTTCTTATTTGTGAGATGGTGTTAGGGCTTCTCCAGTGGCTCAGTGGTAAAGAATCTGCCTGCAATGCAGGAGACGCAGGTTTGATCCCTGGGTCAGGAAGAGGAGGAGGAGGATCCCTGGAGGAGGGCACGGCCACCCACTCTTGCCTGGAGATCCCATGGAGAGAGGGCCCTCGTGGGCTACAGTTCATAGGGCGGCAAAGAGCTGGACACGACTGAAGTGACTGAGCACGCACATGCATGAGATGGTGTGAAAGGCAAGACCTCCCCTCTACTTCACAGAAACGCTTTGTAAACCATAGGGGCTATGCACAGGTAAGATTTTCATTATAACTGTTAGAAATAGGAAGGAACTTGGAGATAGCAGGTAACCTTAATCTTAGAGCTGAGGAAGATCTGAGCAACTGACTCATTCAAGCTCCTCAATTACAGGTGAGAAGACTGAGGGTTGGATGGGAGGACTTACTTGTTGTGGACAGGGGGGTCATCTTCTAATCTCCATTCCTAACCCTGAATCTCCCTCTGTCAATTCAAGGGACCCCAGAATCATGGGAAACTTCCTCACCTGGACATCACCTACTTGGTTACCATTCTGGTCTGTCCCTAATTTGCTTGTGGAAGAAGCTCTTCCCCTGTTTTCATAGCTGTGAAAGTAAAGGGCTGGATAGACTAGCTCCAAAATATGTTTCAGTGTAACTGATCAGTAAGGAAAACATGTCCAACATCTTACAAAGAAACATAAATTAAAACAGCAAAATAAAAAGCAATAATACCCAGTGTCAGTAGGCATGAACTGAAATGAGCAGTCTTGATACTTTGGAGGCACTGTTAGTCAGTACCGTCAAATCCTACAGACAAAATCTTGTAAATATGATGTGTATACCCTTTGGCCTAGAAAACTCCATTTCTCGGATTTTCTTGTAAGGAAACAATGAAAACACTGAATGCTGTTCATTGTTTATAATAATGAGAGAAAGAGAGAGATAGGCAAAGATAGGTGTCAAAGGACACTGGCAGTTACCAAAGATATACACAATGGAATAATTCTGTAACCACTCAAACTGATGCTACACAGTGCATATATGATGCAGAAAAATACTGACTGGGGAAAGCAGATGATAAACAATAGGTAGCGCATTCGTGTTAGTGTTGTTGCTTTAAAATATATGTTAAAAAAAAAACAAGCAAAATATTCACCAAATGTTAAAGATGGTTATTATTGGGTGCTGGGATTAAGGGTGATTCCAAAGCTTATATCCTTTTAGAGTTGTTTTGCAGTGAGTATGTATTACTTATAAAATAGAATCCAGTTCCTTTCAGCTCTGAAATTCTAGAATACGGGGCCCCTCCCTGGTTGTGTCCCCATTAACATTAATTTGTCCCCCTCAGCCCTGGTGTGAGTCATGGAAAACAAGAGTGATAGTCAACCAAAGAGGGATGTGGGTTTGATGTGGAAATGCTGTGAAAATTTGGCCACGATGTGAGAAATGGAAGTTGCCGAGTGTGTCATCCATGAGAAGACCCTTCTGTGACTGCAGAGGCAGGAAGCCAGGGGTCAGCGGAGACAAAATGTCCCCAGGGTGTGAAACGGGACTTGGAGCAGGGCCGGGGGGACAGAGGGCAGCTGCCCAGCTGGACGGCCAGTCCCACCACGGAGAATTCCAACAACCAGACCATTCCAGGCCAATGTGGCTGCAGAGGCTTCAGAGCATGGCTGCTTCATCTCCCCTTTCTATACGCGAGGAAATGGAGGTCCAGCAAAGCAAATCAGAAATGCCTTTAGGACCAAGTTCAACTACATGTATTTGTTCCTACCTTCCGTCTACTTTCTTTACCTATGTAAGGCAATAAAAACTGTATTTATGAAATCTATACAGAAAAATGTAAGATGAAGTGAGATAATAATCAACTGAATCCATGAAAAGCAAGACATGCCTTTAGAGACGACTGAGCTGCTGCTCTCAAACTATCTATTGCAGAGGACCATTTGGCTTTTAAAACTTCCAGTCCACTTCCAATCCACTGCAGACCGAACCTCTTATAAAAGACAGTAAAAATAAATTATTACTAGTAAGGCATCTAATTCATAAAAACAGAAAGTAGGGACTTCCCTGCTGGTCCAGTGGTTAAGGCTTCACCTTTCAATGAAAAGGACGCATGTTTGATCTGGGGTTAGGGAATAAGACCCCACGCGCCTCATGGCCAAAAGATCAAAACAAATACAGAAACAGTATTGTAACACATTCAACAAAGAGTTTTAAAACGGTCCACATTAAAAAAAAATCTTTAAAAAAAGAAAGAAATAGAAAGTAAAGGGTGGTTCCCAGGGGCTGGGGGTCAGATTGGGGGGATGAGGAGGAAAGGGGCTGGGGAGCTGTTTAAAGGACACAGAGTTACCATTTTGCAAGATGAAAATCTACAAGAGATTTGTTTCACAACCCTGTGAATATACTTTACACTACTGAACTGTTCATTTAAAAATGGTTAAGATGGTAAATTTTATGTTATGATTTTTTTTTTTTTACCACAATAAGAAAAGTCTCATAACTTGCAGGGCTATAGATGCCAATACATAAAGTCCTATTTTGAAGTGACAGTTGATGCTTCATAAAGCAACGGTACCAAAACTGTGCAGGAAATGAGAGAAACATACTGTATTTGTCTTAGAACATTTTATAAAATAATTACAAAAAGATGAATGACTCTGAAAATGAACATGAGGTCGGATGCAGCAATGCTAGATAGGGATGGAAGTCTGGCGACACCCTCCGCTTCTGCACAGCTCACGCACCAGCCACGGCCCACCAGGCCACACACGCGTCATCTGGAGGCCTGCGTGTCACAACACAAACAATTTATTGAGGAAACCCGGAGCCTCGGTCAACCGTCACAGCACACTCCCATGACTGTTTGGGCCCTGACACTGTTTTTTTTTTTCATTTTTTTTTTAATGAAAGAAAAGCCCTTGCTCTTTGTTAAAAGAAAAGACAAATCAGCTGACTTGTTAGATCCTTCCTCTTAGCACTGCTGCTGCTGAGTTGCTTCAGTCGTGTCTGACTCCGTGCGACCCCAGAGACGGCAGCCCACCAGGCTCCCCCGTCCCTGGGATTCTCCAGGCAAGAACACTGGAGTGGGTTGCCATTTCCTTCTCCAATGCATGAAAGTGAAGTCTCTCAGTCAAGTCCGACCCTTCGCGACCCCCCATGGACTGCAGCCTACCAGGCTCCTCCGTCCATGGGATTTTCCAGGCAAGAGTACTGGAGTGGGGTGCCATCGCCTTCTCCTCTTAGCACAAACGCAGTAAATTCCCAGTGGTACCCAGCGTCCATTCCCTTGCCTCTTTTCATATTCCAGTCTGTGGCTCCAGAGGTACTCAAAGAAAGCACATATAATCCAAAAGAGTGGCACAGGGCAGCTGGGGAACATTTTGCAATATCAAATAATCCGTATTTAAAGCTGGTCCGGATGTAACAAGCTTAGAGTGTGACACCGATCACTTACCTGAGTGTTAGATTTAGATATTGCTTTAAGAGACAGCAAAACTCAGTCGTATATGTGATACAATTTATATGAAGAACTTAAGAGAGTTTGTAATATTTTCCACAATAATCATAATTTATCTATGCAATCCCGTTACCGCATTTAAGCTTGCTATGTGAAACTCACAGCTCATTTCCTAATCTAAATATTGCTTTTAGAGTAGTATTGACAATTTCTTCCTACATCCTCAACAGAGCAAGTGTTCACCAATTAAAATTAATTAGAAACTATCTGAGAAATACAATGACTTGAGAAAGGTTGTCTAATTTCACTTGACTAGAAACAGAACAGAAATTATAAGAAAATCTTGATTATCACAACACAATTATGGATTTTTGCCGAAATAAAGGCAGGGAAAACAGATTTGACAGAATGAATGCTCAATAACTTATGAACAAGTCTGTCTTAATTTTATCACTCACTCGAACATCATCAGCCCATCAAGAGACAGCTGAGGCATGTGTAGGCATCGTTACTGCTTGGCTGACTTGCACTCCTGTAAAAACCATCGCTTTACATGTATTTTATGTTTTGTTATAATGAACGTATAGTTGCCATAATTCACTTACTATTGATTAGCTTGATTCAAAACTAAAATATTTAGATATATAGTGTGCAGAGCTGCATTTGTATCTTGCCCTGTGCCCCACAAATGTTTGGATGGATTTGGCCAAGGGATCCGCCCAGGGCCCCAAGTAACCCACATGCTTTGCCTCTCCCATTCAAACATGCAGTTAATGAGCACCTACTGGGACTTCCCTGGTGATCTCCCAGCTAAGACTCCACGCTCCCAATGCAGAGGCCACAGGTTTGATCCCTGGTGGGGGAGTTAGATCACACGTGCTGCAACTAAGAGTTCCAGTGCCACAACTAAAGATCCCAGAAGCCGCACCGAGGATCCAAGATCTTGTGTGATGCAACCGAGACCCAGCACAGCCAAATAAATAAATACATAAATATAAATTAATTTTTTTTAATGAGCACCTACTGATTGCTAGGTGTGTGGATTTGGCCAAGCTCTGTAATTTATAATCCCTGTTCTTGGGAGTGTACCAGCTCCTAGTGGAGCTAGAAAGACCTGTATTCAGTCATTGGAACACTTCTAGGAGATGTCTGGCACGTGGTTCCACACTGACCAGCTTTTAATTCAAATGGACTGGGACTGAGGTCTTGCTTGAGTCCACTGCAGCCTTACTGAGTGGCCTTAGGCAAGTGTCATCTCCTGTCTGAGCCTTGGTTTTTCCCTCCATAAAGTGGGGATGATAACAATACCTACATCCTAATGTTATGAGAGTTAAATGAGATTATGTGTGTGTTTTAGTTGTCTATTACTGTGTGACAAATTATCCCCCAAACTTCATGGCTTAAAATAACAAACACTTATTACTGCCCAGGGTCTGTGGGTCACTGGCATTGCTGGGTGGTTCTGGCTCAGGGTGTCTCGCCAGGCTGCAGTCAGAATGCAAAGGGGCTGCATTCATCTGAAGGTTTGACTGGGGCTGGAGAATCTGTTTCCCAGCTGGCTCCTTCGTGTGGCTGTTGGCAGCAGCCTCAGACCCTTGCTGGCTACTTGCAGGAGGCCTTCGCTCCCTATCATCTGGGCGTCCCGACACATACTTGAGTGTCCTCAACACATGGCAGCTATCTCTCCACAGAGTGAGTGATCCAAGCAAGAGGAGAAAGCCACAGTGCTTTCTTTATGGCCAAGTCTCCGAAGACACACATCATCACTTCCCCTTTATTGTTTGAGTTAGAAGCAAGTCTCTAAGCCCAGACCACCTTCAAGAGGAGGGAATTAGTTTCCACCTCCTGAAGGTAAGAGGAGCTTAGAATTTGGAGACATATTTTTAGACAGCATGAACCTGCTTAGCAGAGGATCTGGTAAGTAAGCGTTCATTGTGAGTGCCATGATTGTTTCCCATGTGTGTACTTCGTTTGACAGTTAGCAGGGTTCTTTGCATTCTTTGCTGAATTTAATGTTCATAAGAACCCTGTGGTGTCATTATTCCCATCTTGCAGGTAAGGAAAAAGGCTCAGAGAGAAGTGACTTACCTAGAGTCAAGTAGACGCTGGCGGCAGAGCAGGGCTGGAAGCCTGCCCGCTGGTAGGACAGCAACCAGCCTGGCTACCTCTCATGTTGCTTTCACACAAGATGGGAGTGCAAGCTCTGCATTCAGAAGTACCAGGAAATCTGAGAAGCCATAGAAATCTAGCAGACCATGGGCAAGGGCGGCAACTCTTCCAGGAAGAGAGGGTGGGACAGGATGGGAGGGGTCTGGCGAGCACGCAGGAGACACGGTACACGATGAGGTATGGCCGGCCTTCGAGCACGAAGTGCTGGGGATGAGGGCAGGGGAGGGGTGACAGAGAGAGACTGGGCAGGTGTCAACAGCACCAGAGGACACGCTGATGCAAGTGGCCATGTCCGGGGGTTTCTGGCAGGTGACGGGGGACTGGATGGGCTCTGGGATGGGGTGGTGCAGCCAGTGTTAGCCTTGGAGGAGTTCCTCGGTGACAGTACCCCAGCCAAGGAGGCAGCAAATTTTGAGGACAAGTCTGGGGCTTGGAGAGTTTCCCCTGTGGCCAAACTAAGTCTCTACCACCTCCAAGCTGTGTGCCACTGGGTGATCTCTAAACCTCTCTGAGTCTTTGTTTTCAGACACTAATACCCACTGAAGTCCTTTTTGTGAAGAGGTGGGAATACCAGACCACCTAACCTGCCTCTTGAGAAACCTGTATGCAGGTCAGGAAGCAACAGTTAGAACTGGACATGGAACAACAGACTGGTTCCAAATAGGAAAAGGAGTACGTCAAGGCTGTATATTGTCACCCTGCTTATTTAACATCTATGCAGAGTACATCATGATAAACGCTGGACTGGAAGAAACACAAGCTGGAATCAAGATTACCGGGAGAAATATCAATAACCTCAGATATGCAGATGACACCACCCTTAGGGCAGAAAGTGAAGAGGAGCTTAAAAGCCTCTTGATGAAAGTGAAAGAGGAGAGTTGAAAAGCTGGCTTAAAGCGCAACATTCAGAAAACGAAGATCATGGCATCCGGTCCTATCACTTCATGGGAAATAAATGGGGAAACAGTAGAAACAGTGTCAAACTTTATTTTTGGGGGCTCCAAAATCACTGCAGATGGTGACTGCAGCCATGAAATTAAAAGATGCTTACTCCTTGAAAGAAAAGTTATGACCAACCTAGATAGTATATTCAAAAGCAGAGACATTGCCGACTAAGGTCCATCTAGTCAAGGCTATGGTTTTTCCTGTGGTCATGTATGGATGTGAGAGTTGGACTGTGAAGAAGGCAGAGCGCTGAAGAATTGATGCTTTTGAAGTGTGATGTTGGAGAAGAGTCTTGAGAGTCCCTTGGACTGCAAGGAGATCCAGCCAGTCCATTCTGAAGGAGATCAGCCCTGGGATTTCTTTGGAAGGAATGATGCTGAAGCAGAAGCTCCAGTACTTTGGCCACCTCATGCAAAGAGTTGACTCATTGGAAAAGACTCTGATGCTGGGAGGGATTGGGGGCAGGAGGAGTAGGGGACGACAGAGGATGAGATGGCTGGATGGCATCACTGACTCGATGGACATGAGTCTGAGTGAACTCCGGGAGATGGTGATGGACAGGGAGGCCTGGCGTGCTGCGATTCATGGGGTCGCAAAGAGTCGAGCGACTGAACTGAACTGAACTGAACTGATACCTAGTATCAACACAGCTATCAGAATGCCTGTGATCCCCCGTGGGGCCTAATTGTCTTCATGGGACAGAAAAGCATAACTGTCTGGAGCTGTGCTAGCCACTAGCCATGTGTGATTACTGTTCAGTCGCTCAGTCAGTCATGTCCGACGCTTTGTAACCCCATGGGCTGCAGCACGACAGGCTTCCCTGTTCTTTATCATCTCTCGGAACTTGCTCAAACTCATGTCCATTGAGTCAATGATGGCATCCAACCATCTCATCCTCTGTCATCTGCTTTTCCTGCCTTCAATCTTTCCCAGCATCAGGGTCTTTTTTAATGAGTTGGTTCTTCACATCAGGTGGCCAAACTATTGGAGTTTCAGCTTCAGCATCAGTCCCTCCAATGAATATTCAGGACTGATTTCCTTTAGGATTGACTGGCTGGATCTCATTGCAGTCCAAGGGACTCTCAAGAGTCTTCTCCAACACCACAGTTCAAAAGTATCAGTTCCTCAGCGCTCAGCCTTCTCTTTGGTCCAACTCTCACATCCATGCATGACTACTGGAAAAACCATAGCTTTGACTATACAGACCTTTGTTGGCAAAGTAATATCTCTGCTTTTTAAATATGTGGTCCAGGTACTTAAATTCAAATGTAAATTAAGTCAAATTAAAAATTCACTTTCTCAGTCACAATAGCCATATTTCAAGTTCTCCATCGCCGCATCGGACTTAGCGGCTACCCAACTGGATCAAGCAGGATGGAACACTTGGGTCACTGCAGAAGGTTCTATTGGACAGCACTGATTTACAGCAGTGGCTCCAACAGAGAGATAAGACAAGTCACGTGTGTAATTTTAAATTCTCTGGCAGCTACATTAAAGAAAGCAAAAATAAATAGATACATCAATTCTAACAAAATATTTTATTTAACCCAATATATCCTATTATTTTGACATATCACCAATTAAAAATATTGTGAAGATTCATAAAGAGACTGGGTACAAGCCTTTGGCATAATGAATGCTGCGGGGTGAACTCATGATGCAGGCCGCTTGCAATGGTGGTGGCTGTCACTGTTACAGGTCTGACTTCTGCACCAGACTGTGAGCTCCTGAAGGGCAGAGACCAGGGTCTGTTTATTCTCTGACCTCGCCCCCAACCCTTTCCCCCACATCTGACCCAGAGCTTCCCTCTGACTGGGCCTCACTCTGTGGTCAGACAAGTACGAAGGCTGTTCAGCTTTCGAGTTGGCCCCCTCCCCCCAGGGTCGAGCTCAGAGCTCATGACTCAGGCTCAGCAAACATTTCAGCCTGTGAGGCAGTTGGTGGTTTAGAAATTCTCCCTTTGGTGAGTGGGGGTGAGGGAGTAAGAAAGCTGTGGGCTGAGAGAGAGGAGACCTGCTCATAACTCTCAGCAATCTTTGGTGGGTGCCATTCCCCCTCTGGCCTCAGTTTCCCAACTGTAAAATGAGCAAATCAAACCTGATGAATGACAGGGCCCTCCAGTGGCAACTACACAGCTGGTAACAAGGCTCCTGACCAGCCAGGTTATGCTCAGAGGCAGTGTCCCTTCTGACACACACTCTCCTGGGGAGCCCAGATCAGAATGCCCAGCCCCTACACTCTCAGGCAAAGTCAGGTCTGGCCCCCAGGTCTCCTGACTCCAAGGTACCTACCATCCTTCTCCCTCCACAGAGGAGGGTGAGGAGATGGCACAGCCCACACTCAGGAACCAGCTTGTCATCCTGGCTTGACCACTCACAGCTGTGTGACCTTCAGTAAGTTTCTTAACTTACCCCAGTTTCCTCATCCGTAAAATGGGTGTATTGCTCCTTACCTCGTAGAGTTGTGGTGAACCTTAAATGAACTGACAGGTATAAAGAGCTCAGAACAATCCTCAGCTCTTGCAGGTTCTCCTCAAGTGTTCACTGTTACCTTACTTTTCACTGTTATATATACACAAGTGTGTGTGTGTGTGTGTGTGTGTGTGTGTGCATACATATAGTTTGATGTTATAGTATTATTTTATTACTGATACTATTATGTTACATGAACTATTGTGACAGTCATCCCACATGAAGCAGGTGGAAGAGGAGGCAGTGTTGGCAGTATTGAGCCTTCCGGGCAGTTAGTGGACTTTATCTCATTCAGTCCTTACGTCAGCTCCAAGAGGGTGCTCTCTGTGGCCCCATTTCACAGATGAGGAGACTGAGGCTTAGGGGTGAAACAACTCACCCAGGGTCACACAGCCAGCAAGCAGCAGAGCAGGGATTTGAACTCAGTTCTGACTCCAAAGGCCTCAGCCTTTCTCCCATGCCTCTGTCTCCTTGCAGAAGAAGAACTAAGCTTGGACTTCCCTGGCGGCTCAGTGGTTAAGGATTTGTGCTTCCATTGCAGGCATGTGGGTTCGATCCCTGATCAGGGATGTTCTGCATGCTGTGTGGTACAACCAAAAAAAAAAAAGAGGAAAAATCTAAGCTCTGGGTTCTATGGCTCGGGCTTCCCTTGTGGCTCAGCAGGTAAAGAATCCGCCTGCAATGCGGAAGACCTGGGTTGGGAAGATCTCAACCTGGAGAAGGGAAAGGCTCCCCACTCCAGTATTCTGGCCTGGAGAATTCCATGGACTGTATAGTCCATGGGGTCGCAAAGAGTCAGACATGATTGAACGACTTTTACTTTCATTTTCTTTCTATGGCTCCGTTCCCATGCGGAGACCAGTCCAAGATCCTCTCAGGTAGGAAAACCTACCCTCCGACTCCCTCTAGAAGTTCTGGCCCCTAGCTGGGCACTGATAAGTCAGTTCAGTTCAGTTCAGTTGCTCAGTCATGTCAGACTCCTTGTGACACCATGGACTGCAGCACGCCAGGCTTCCCTGTCCATCACCAGCTCCCCAAGCTTGCTCGGATTCACGTCCATTGAGTCGGTGATGCCATCCAACCATCTCATCCTCTGTGGTCCCCTTCTCCTGCCTTCAGTCTTTCCCAGCATCAGGGTCTTTTCCAATGAGTCAGTTCTTCACATCAGGTGGCCAAAGTATTGGAGTTTCAGCTTCAATATCAGTCCTTCCAATGAATATTCAGGACTGATTTCCTTTAGGATGGACTGGTTGGATCTCCTTGCAGTCCAAGGGACTCTCAAGAGTCTTCTCCAACACCACAGTTCAAAAGCATCAATTCTTCGATGCTCAGCTTTCTTCACAGTCCAACTCTCACATCCATACATGACTACTGGAAAAACCATAGCCTTGACTATACGGACCTTTGTTGGCAAAGTAATGTCTCTGCTTTTTAATATGCTGTCTAGGGTCTGATAAGTCAGGGTCCCTCCAAATGCCTCCCCCATGGCCCTAGTCCCAGCCGTGGCCTTGGGGGGTGTTTTCTTGACAGGATTTACCAGAGGCCAGAACAACCAGGGAGCTCAGAAATCTCCCTTTCCATGGCTTCATTTGCATAATCCCCACAAGCCAATGCAGACCCAGCTTCCCTTTGTGATATTAATTAAGTGGAGGAAAATGTCTTGGGCGAGGAAAACTGGCTCCTGATTTTCAGCCACATTGCCCCATGCCATCCATCCTGCTCGCCCCTCCCAAATAGATCATGGGTCTGGTGAGGAACTGGAACTCAGCGACAAGCAGTGTGAACCTGCTCTCTTGTGTCCCCTCATTCCTGCGTTCCCCTGGGCCTGCCTAACCCCCCAGAGCCACTGGAGGAAGGAAGGCCTGGCCCCTGATCAGAGATCAGCCATCGGTGGATGTTAAGTGTTCAATTGTGTGATAAAACATGCCATTTGCATTTAAAAATTAATCCCAGAGGAAAATAATAGACTATTAGTTAATGGGTAGAATTGACAACCTGGCTGCTTTCCAATGCCATCTCAGGCAGTTACAGTGCTGAGCTCCGCACAGCCTTCGAGATGGTCCAAGAAAGATGAAAACCACCTGCCCAGTCTCCTTGGACTCCCCTTGAGCCCCATGTCCCAGCTCCGTGGTTGGAAGTCTGAGGCCAATTGCCAAGTCGGCTCTGTAGCCCAGGGAATACCTCACTGCTGTCGCCCACTAACTGGCTGGCTGACCTTGAGTTAGTCACTTTCCTTCTCTGAGACTCGATTTCTTCATTTATAAAAGGAGAGGGGTGCAGAAGGTGACGTCAGCCTCTTCCAGATTTAAAAGTTCTAGGGTCCCGGTTGTCACCAACAGCGAACGCTTGTATTGAGGCACGTCATGCTGAAATCCTCTTCTCAGGAATAGTCTGTCCAAGAGAAGACTGGAAAGTTTGAGCCCACTACCACCAGCCCCTTCTCCATTCCTCTTCTCAGAACCTCTCCGGACCCCAGATAGCTGTTCCACCCAGGCGCAGGGACAGAAAAGTGCCAGGAGACCTGAGTTCTCGTCCTGACATTGCCCCAACCCCCGGAGACCCTGGACAGAGCTGCTTCCTCTCCCATGAGACCCAAGGGCAGAGGATTTTGGCCTGATCAGGGGCCCATGGGGTGGTATGAGTGCTGTACCCATACCAGACTGAGATGCTGGCTGGACCAATCCCTGTCTCCTCCTGAGAGGCACACTGGGGCCATCAGGGTGTACATGCAGAGCAGAGCAACTTGCAGAGAGAAGAAAGGGCACGGAAGCCTCATTACAGCATCCTGAGAGGATCTCTCCAGGGGTGAATGAGACAACAAGCATGAAATGCTCAGCACAGCCCCTGGCAGCCAATGTTATTACTATCGTTATCTCAATGGTTAGAGATACCTTCAGTTCAGTTCAGTCTCTCAGTTGTGTCCGACTCTTTGCGACCCCATGAACCGCAGCACACCAGGCCTCCCTGTCCATCACCAACTCCTGGAGTCCACCCAAACCCATCTCCATTGTGTTGGTGATGCCATCCAACCATCTCATCCTCTGTAATCCCCTTTTCCTCCTGCCCTCAATCTTTCCCAGCATCAGGGTCTTTTCAAATGAGTCAGCTCTCTGCATCAGGTGGCCAAAGTATTGGAGTTTCAGCTTCAACATCAGTCCCTCCAATAAACACCCAGGACTGATCTCCTTTAGGATGGACTGGTTGGATCTCCTTCTGTCCAAGGGACTCTCAAGAGTCTTCTCCAGCACCACAGTTCAAAAGCATCAATTCTTCAGCACAGTTCAAAAGCATCAATTCTTCTGCACTCAGCTTTCTTTATAGTCCAACTCTCACATCCATACATGACTACTGGAAAAACCATAGCCTTGACTAAACAGACTTTTGTTGGCAAAGTAATGTCTCTGCTTTTTAATATGCTGTCTAGGTTGGTCATAACTTTCCTTCCAAGGAGCAAGAGTCTTTTAATTTCATGGCTGCAATCACCATCCGCAGTGATTTTGGAACCCAGAAAAATAAAATCAGCCACTGTTTCCACTGTTTCCCCATCTATTTGCCATGAAGTGATGGGACTGGATGCCATGATCTTAGTTTTCTGAATGTTGAGCTTTAAGCCAACTTTTTCACTCTCTTCTTTCACTTTCATCAAGAGGCTCTTTAGTTCTTCACTTTCTGCCATAAGAGATGCCTTAGATTCTGAATAATCACAGATCACGTTCAGGCCTCCTGAGGCTTTTGCTGGGTTCCATTAAGGCCTGATAACAGAGTAGAGCTTCCTGTTTTTTGATTGCCAGGTGCGTCCTTCCAAAAACTCCTGAGTCCGTGTCTTATAATCCAGAGAGTTGTCAGAGCTCCTATGTCACCACCATTTGGAAGCCTGCCTGCTTGTCTTCATCTTCCTTCCTCTTCATCCACCCATCCATCCATTTGGTCAATGCCTCCGAAATACCTCCTTGTGCCTGGTCCTGTGTGAATATGAACCAGTTGTAGCGGGGCTTCACTATTTGTCCTAATGGGGCTTCACTCTTATCCCAGAGTGCTCAGCTATACTTAGTTCTATGACTTTTTCTTTTCATGGACAAGGGTCCTTAAAGAATGCCTTATCTTTCCGTGGATTTCCCCAACCGCAGCATCCACCCCACTTTAAGCTTCTTTGGAAGGAGGCAGCTCTCCTGTGGCCTTTAGTGCCTCCACACCCAGCTTACCAACCCATCAACCCCACCCTGCTGCACCCCTGTTGCCAGGCACCTATCAAAACAGCTCTTTCAAACTCCGGGAGAGAGGCAAATTGGGAAACGGCCAGGCAGGTGAGCAGCCATAAAAACCCTGTGTACTCCCGGTGTGGTGCAGAGATCAAAGCCTCGTCTATCAGGCTCCAGAGTCAACTGTAACAACCTTTTACCTGGACATAACACTCCACAGTTTACAGAAGTGACTCCTATCTCCCGGCTCCTTTCAGCTCCCAACAGGGCCCCCTGCCACAAGAAACCTGACAGTCAGGAAGTGACACAGCCGCTCAAAGCCGGGCAGAACGTCAATGGCGGCATTGGGATTTGAACTTGGTTCTCCTAACATTTAACCCAATGTCGCATCATATCTATAGTCTCAAAAGGGCCTTTATCTGGGGGTCAGGACTCCTGGCACCCAGCCCCACATTCATGAGACTGTTAAGTGACAAAGTTAGCAAAGTCTCTTCCCCTCTTGGGTGCTGTTTCCCCCACAATAATATGGAGAGGGCTGCTAGGCTCACTAGACTCTTAGAAGGATCAAAGCAGTCATGGGTGTGAACAGGCTGTGGAGACAGTCTGCCCACTGCAAGCCAGAGGCAGCCCCCAAACCTTTTAGGACCCTCAGCTAGGAGATAGATTATCCAGGCCTTCCCAGCTCCCAGGAAGAAGTGACTCTGGTTCTGGGTGGTAATTCCCATGGCTCACAGACACTGAGTAGCCTTTTACCATGTGTTTCCAATACCAAGACATTTCTCCCTGCTGATGGGAAAGAACTTTCGATTCACTAAAGCAAAGCACTTTTAGAGTACCCATGTGCCAGGCCCTCTGGGACTCCAAGGGGGACAGGATGCATTCTGCCCCAAAGGGGCTTCCCGTCAGGTGGCAAGCGTTTTGTGTGTGTCCTGTCCTTCTACATTTACAACAAACCTGTAAGGATTAGGACCATTTACATGGAAAACAAAAAACAAAAAACAACTGAGGCTCCGAGTGGTTGAGAATGCTCCCTGCTCAAGAGCACATAGGATATGAACACATACCTCCCTTAGCCCCAAAGCTCAGAGTCTCTCCATCCCATGAGGCTATTTACAAGAATCCAAGATGAAGGCAATTGACACATATGCCATTAGCATGCTGGGGAGCTTTAGAGAGAGGGCTAGGTCTATAGCAGGATTGCTGGAGGAGGTGGTACGTGATGAGGTCTTTGGAAGGTGGGGAGAATGTGGTCCAGAGTGAAGCTGAGTATGAGAAGAATGCAGAGGTGGGAAACTGGAGGGAGCTCCTAGAGTCTCGGGCTTCCCAGCTGGCTCACTGGTAAAGAGCCTGCAGGAGATGCAAGAGATGTGGGTTCAATCCCTGGGTTGGGAAGATCCCTTGGAGTAGGAAACAGCAATAAACTCCAGTATTCTTGCCTGGAAAATTCCATGGATAGAGGAGCCTGCTGGGCTATAGACCATGAGGTTGCAAAAAGGTAGACACTGTTGAACACAGCACAGCACCGAAAGTCTTGAGGATAACAGTTTGGCTGGAGCAGAGGGGACCTAGAGGTAAACAACGGAAGACAATCCTGGGAAGGTGAGTTGGGCTCTGTTCTTGACGGTCTTGAATGTCAGACTAGGGCATTTGTATTAATATTTACTGCAGGGAGCAGCCGGGAACCCCTGAAGACTTTTGAGCAGGATATTGGCTCAACTGGAGATTTCAAGTTTCAGGAAAACCTTCCAGGGTTTGGTTGGAAGGTTAGAATCAGAGATCTAGAGAAAGGGAATGAAAGTAAAGAAGATCCACCCTCTATACTTTGCCATTAGTTTCCATCTGACATCAAGGAGTTAAAAACATCCAGCATTTACTGTGGCCCAGCCTCAGAGCCAAGCGTTTCACGTGCAATCTCATTTCAATTTCCCAACTCGATGACATACACCCTATTGTCATCCCATGTTACAAACGAGGAAACCAAGACTCAGGAAAGTGGACTGGCATCCCAAGGCCACAGGGCTCCTAAGAGCTAGAGCTGGATTTGAACCTGGGCAGTCTTTCTCTCAAAGCTGCAGCCCTTCCGAATGAAAGCAGGCAGGTAATCCCTCTCCAGAATAAAAACTCAGATGTCCTGCACTATGGAAGACCGGTCACAGAGCGACGCAGAGACCCAGGGGTCAAAAATGGAAACCCCGGAGCCCAGCATCTCCTGCCATTGGCTCCCTGGGCAGTGCTGTGCTCCTGGAGGGTGCATTCCCTTCCAGGACCGCCAGGTGGCAGTAGGGAGACTGGCGACAAGGAGCCAAGGCCCAGCCCAGGCTTCTCCAGTCACAAAAGCCCAGGGACTGGCAGTGAGGAAAGAGGCACAGCGTGGCTTTCAGAGCACCCGGCCTTCCTGGTTGTTCCCCGCCCCAACCCCCACCCCCGCTGTGCTCCGCGGGGCATTCAAAGCAGAGTTGGGCTTGCAGGCACCCTTAGGCGAGGCGGGAAGGCACAAAGGGTTCATGGCCAGTCCTCCCCAGGAATGCCGGCTTCCCTAGTGGCTCAGACGGTAAAGATTCTGCTTGCAGTGCAGGAGACCCGGGTTCGATCCCTGGATGGGAAAGCTCCCCTGGAGAAGGAAATGGCAACCCACTCCAGTATTCTTGCCTGGAGAATCCCATGGACAGAGTTGCCTGGTGGGCTACCATTCATGGGGTGGCAAAGAGTCGGGCACCACTGGGCCATTAACACTTTGTTTCCCCTGGAAGAGTACACAGCCAATAACAGTACCATTGCATGAGGGTTTTGAAAAACTCAGAGAGATGCTTGCTCCACAGTGCTGGGGGGCGGGGGAGGGGGATATAGAACTCTGCATACAGTAAGATTATAGTTGCATGCAAAATACTTGTGCCTAGGAAAATGCCTAAAAGGAAATGGATAGGAACATTAACAAAGTCTCTCAGGCTGGGGAAATTAGGGGTTGGTTTTTGTTTCCCTTCTTAACTCTTCTATAACTACTTTATTTTTTACCAATGAATGTGTGCTACTTTTATCATAAGGTAGAAAATTTTTTCTTAAGGGAGGTAGGAAAGATATTAGCCATCAATAAGATTTTTTTTTATCTTTTAACTGTCACCTCCACCAGGAAGCTTTCCTTCCATATTTAGGAAGAGGTACTGACTTCCTTCTCTGTGCCCCTGGAAGGAATGAATTGTTTTTATAAAAGGATGCTTTTCACTTCGTTGGGTAATTATTGATGTCAATGTCTGAATCTATGCTATTCAATATGGCAGCCAATTGCCACTTGCTACATGTGGTTATTGAGCATTCCAAATGCGGCTGGTGCAAACTGAGAGAAGAAGAAATATAAAATACACACCAAACTTCAAAGACTCAGTACAAAAAAAGGTAAAATAGTTCATTAATTACATGTTGAAATGATAATATTTTTGATATATTGGGTTAAATAAATATATTAAAATTCATTTCACCTGTTTTTTTTTATTTTTTTAATGTGGCTGATGGAAAATTTTTAAATTGCATAGTGGTCTTGTATTATATTCTACTGGACAGTGCTGGTCCCTGAGCTTCATAAGCATAGATCTGTAACGTCCATTTCAGGCCCAGAGAGGGGAAGGATCTTGTCTGAGGTCACACAGCAAACTAGTGCAAGAACCAGAACTTGAGGCGAGTCGACTCCAGTCTCACCCGGGCCTGGCAACGGCTGCAGGTGAGATCTGAAACGTAACCGGCCACACACGCTCATCAGTCCTGCACTTGAGCAGGGAAGGGGCATGGGATGGGAGTTGGAGACCTAGAAACACTGAGAGATGACCTCTAAGGTCTCTCCAGGCTGTCCCTCAGCATAGCACTTTCCTTCCAGAAGCCCTGCCTGAAGGTGTTTCCAGTTGGAAGGACTCAGGGAACGCAGTGGCATCCCTGGGCATGGCTGAGATGAGCACACAGGTCCTGCTGCCCCACTAAAGCCACAGCGTCAAGGGAGTCAGGGCTGAAAGTGGCCTCAGACAAACCCCCTTGGCCAGTGCCCTCATTTTCATTGGTGCCAAGTGGGGCCCGGGGAGGTAGAGTGCCCTGCCCAAGCTCACACAGAGAGTTGGGGGAGGGCTGGGACACACCCTGGAGTCTCAGTCTAGGGTATAGGGGCCGGGAGCACTCTAGACCAGGAGGATGGTGGCATGGATTGGCACCTGGGCTGCCCCCAGGCCCTGCTGAACCAGGCTCATACTTCTTTCTCAGTGCATTCTCTACATATAACCCTTGATGGCTCCCCATTGCACTTAAAATGCAATTATATCTGTCCCCCACCACGCCATCCCCTTCACACTCCCATTGCTTGCCGTACTTCAGCGGCTGTTCCACCTTGTATATTCCCACCCCAGAGCCTTTGCATTTGCAGACCCTTCCACCTGGAACACTTCCTCCCCACTTTTGCAGGCAGGACTCCCATCATCCAGCTTTCAGACAGGCCTTGTTGATCCCCCTGGTTAGCACGGTCCCCTCCTCTCGGCCACTCACTGTCCCATCACCTTTGGTACTGTCTTCCTAGCATTCATCATAATTATCTTGTCCATACACAGGTCTTACACAGCAGAATGTAGGTTCTAGAAGAACAGGGTTTTGTCAGGCAGATCCACAGTTGGGTACCCTGCCTCCCCAGTAACTGGCATGTAGGAAGGGCCCAATGAATGTTTATTAATCAAATTTGATTGAAAGTGACATGCACAGATCACGTCACTGAAGCCTAGTTCTAGCTGCACCGCAAATTTGCCATATGTCCTTGGACAAGTACTTTTTTCGCCCTCTCTGAGCCCCGGTTTCCCCTTCTGAGAAATGGAGTTCCCACTGCTGCCAGGCTGGCTGGCAGGATGGGCTGGTTGAATTAGCATCAGTCGAGTTGATGGGTGTGAATGCTGCTTTGTAAACTGTTAAAGCGTGATTGCAAATGCGAGTAGCTGTTGTCATTAGACAAATGAGGCTTAAAGCCGCCTCTTCCTCTGCTGAGGAGGGGACTGGGTCAGAGGTTCTCTGGGGCCTCCTGCCCTGAGTGCATGTTGTTCAGAGTCCAGGCACTGCCTGCAGGCAGCTGCCAATCTGAAGGGGTGGTAGAGACAAAACGCAGATCAGAAACAAACAAGCTGAGACACCGGTACTCGGCTGGCTGCGAGGGGCTGACCATCTTTCAGGAAACAGATAACAAGTTCGAACAGTCTGAGGTGGGGGTGAGGCCAAGGTCAATTAAAGCTTTGGGGGGGCACAGGGCGGGGCAAATCCAAGCCATTAGGGTGGAGAGGGCAACCAGGTGGAGTGCACAGCTGGGACAAACGCACAGCTGAAGGCAGTTGCCACAGAGACCAGTGACGAGGGGCCTGGCTAGACTGCAAAACCCAGCCACCCTATGGGCTCCCAAACAGGGAGTAAGACAATGTGTAGGCAGGAGAAGATGAGAGAGAAAGGGGCTTTATTTTATTATTATCGCTATTTTTCTTTTTAGTCGGTTAAAGGCCCTGGACTGGTATCTACTTAATTATACAGGGTTGAGGGAGTCACTTCCATCTTTCAGACTCAGTTTTCTCTTCTGCGCAAAGGGGAGGTGGGAAGTTGACAGATGACTCCCTGAATTCTTTGTGTCCATGAAAGGCACAAGGGGGAATCAGTGTTGGGGTTAGAAGGGCCTGGGGTTGAATTAAAACCCTGACTTGCTGTGTGACCTTGATCAAATCGTCTGGTCTCCAATTTCATCGCCTGAAAAGGTGAGCACCTACCTCATCGCATTGAAAGATGAAGGTAAACACTGTATAAGCAAAGCTTAGTCCAGGGCCAGGCGTACTCATCATATGCTCAGTTGTGTCCAACTCTGGTACCAGGTTCTTAATAAATACCACTGCTGTTTTTATTTGGCATCAGAGAAGGAGGTACCACTGGGGTGGGAAGACAGGGCAAGGGTCCCAGGGGCTAGAAACAGGCCAGAACTGCTGAATCCCCCTTAGCACATAGCTTTCGTTGTTGTTCAGTCACTAAGTCTGTGTCCGACTCTGCGACCCCACGGACTGCAGCGCACCAGGCTTCCCTGTCCTTCACTATCTCCCGGAGTATGCTCAAATTCATGTCCATTGAGTTGGTGATGCCATCTAACCAGCACATAGTAGGTGCTCACAAAATATTTCTTGATTTGGGGAAGAGATAGGGCTTCCCAGTTGGCGCTAGTGGTAAAGAACTCACCTGCCGATGCAGGGGACTTAAGAGAGACGTGCTTCATCCCTGGGTCAGGGCACGGCAACCCGTTCTAGTATTCTTGCCTAGAGAATCCCGCGAACAGAGGAACCTGGCAGGCTACGGTCCAAAGGGTCGCAAAGAGTCGGAAAGACTGAAGCCACTTAGCACACAGGCACCTGGATGCTGACCCTGGCAAGGAGAGCAGCTTGGAGCCTCTTGCCCAGGAGAGGGAGTCTTGCCCCAGGATGGGCCAGGCTCAGGCTCTCTCAAACCCTGGGTCCCCTGCAAAGCTGAGAAGCAGGAACTAAAAATAAAAGCCAGCCACACCTCAGTGGATTTTGACCCTGGCCAAGGAGTCTGAAGCCTCCCGGGAGCAACCCCCCACCTCATTTCCTCTCTCTGCTCCCTTGGGCTCTGTTTCCTTCCCAGGCAGTCTCCGCCAGCCCTTCTGGCCTCCTTCCTCCTGGGGAACTTTCAGGATGAGGCCCATTTCAGTTGGACCCTGGAAGCCTCTGAAGATGACCCCACTTTTCCAAACCATCAGTGGGGTCTCTGAGTCTCTGGGGTCCTTTTCTTGGTATGAACTGTAGGGTACATCTGAAGGGAGGGGTTGCTGGACATTCTGATAGTGCGTGGGCCAAAGGGTTTGGCGAGGTCTGGGTGCCTTCAGTTGAATTGAAACCCTGTGACCCTCCGCAGGGCCCTTACACCCACTCCACGGGGCAGGAAGCTCCTGGTGAAGTCTGGTTTGTCATCAGTGTGGCGCCCAAAGGCCAGAGGCCCTGACTGGGCGATTCCTGCCACCCCCCTGCAGCTGACCGACCATCCGGCCTCAGCAAAGCCCTTAATGATGATGGTGATGAAGGCTGTCAGAGCAGGGATGGAACCAGGGGTTGTGCCCTCCCTGAAGGGACAAGCCACAGCACAAAACCACGGTGGCACACGCAGGTCCTTCCCACGGAGGGGTGGGATGGTCTGCCCAGATGCCCGCCCTCTGCACCACCCCTGAACTGCCCTGGGAACGAGATGAACAGAGAGGGAGAAATTCAGTGTATACAGACAGAAGGGTGTCCAGGGAGGGGCTCGCGGGCTTGTTCAGAAGCAGACAGGAAGAGTAGGCCTGGGGTCTGCCTGCCAGCACCCGGCCCACCGGTGCCAGAGTGACCCCCACACCCCACCCACCCCAGGGCCCAGCCTCAGCGCCAAAGCCCGCTCTCCCAGGCGGAGGCCCCAGCCCAGCCCCAGCGCCTGGGAAAGCCGCCTGTTTTGTTCCCATCTCCACACATCCCCCCCCACCTCTTTTTTTTTTTTTTTCCTCATTCATTGCAGTTCGGTCCCTTTCCGAGCTGCAGGGACCCGGGTTGCAGGGCTGAGGCGAGGGGGTGGCCCTCCCGGCCCTGACAGGTAGGGCCCGCCCCGCCTTGGGCAGCCCCTTCCCTCGCCCTCTCCCCCCACCCCTCCCCGGATCCCCTCTCCCTGCCCCTGTCAGCCGCGCCAGACGCTCTCCGGCTTTGCAGCATTCAATAAAAATTCAGAAACATTTGGGCTGAAATCGCTGCTTTATCTGGAGGAGCCACAGCGCCGGGAGAGACCACTGCTGCGCGGGGGGAGCCCGGG